>NW_017205351.1:0-5314 GCF_001704415.2 Capra hircus
AGGACTGGAGAGGAATCCTCAGGTTCCGGCACGACTCCACACAAGGTCTTAGGAACGGCATCGACAGGAGAGGATCCCGAGAGGCCCCCGAGCAACTCGCATGGGGAATGGCCTTTCCTGAGGCCACCAGAGCATGCCCTGAGGTCCCCGTCGTAAGTGGAGAGAAACTGCTGCAACTCGAGAAAATCCAGAAGGTTCTCCCCTCCAGGCGAGATGAGGCCCATTTCCAATGAGGCCTCTCGAGGCTAATCACACCTAACCTCTGGAACTTCCAAAGGGTACATCAACCACTTGTTGCAACTCAAGAAGTTCCCCGACATAACCGTCTCCACTTGAGAGAAAGCTCGAGCCTCCCGCCGACATCCAGAGGAGCCCCGTTTCCGCCTCCTAGCTCGAGAGGAGGGATCCTTTCCCTGCGTGTTCGGGAAAGAATTCCGGCGTTCCATCGCATCTCAAGAGGAGGCGCTCTCCACAGGAAAGGCGAGAGGAACTCCAGGGTCGAGCCACCATACACAGAGTCCCCCAGATGTCTCAGTCCATTCCAGGGAAACCAGTTTCCCTGCACTGCCTCGACTTTCAAGCCGAGGATCGACTCACACCACGGTGGCACGTGGACAGCCTGTGGGAAAAGCCTCGTGGGAAAGCCTCCTGCAAAAACCTCGATGAAAGCCACAGATTTCTTCATCCACGCGAAGGGAAGCATGACACTGCTGCTACAGCTCGGAGGAAAGTGCACGTGCATGACCTAAGTCGAGACGAGGACTGAATCCCCGGTGGAGACTCCAGAAGTACCCAAGATCCATGTCAGCACTGGAGAGGAATCCTCAGGTTCCGGCACCGTCTCCACACAACGTCTTAGGCCCCGGCATCGACGGAGAGGAATCCCGAAGGGCCCCTAGCAACTCGCATGGGGACTGGCCTTTCCTGAGGCCACCAGACCAGGTCCCTGAGGTCCTCGTCTTAAGTCGAGAGCACCTGTGGCAACTCTAGAAATCCAGGAGGTTCTCCCCTCCAGGCGAGATGAAGCCCATTTCCGCGGAGGCGTCTCGAGGCTAATCAACCTGGCCTCTGGAACTTCCAAAGGGTCTTTCACACCCTTGCTGCAGCTCAAGAAGTTCCCCGACGTACCCCTCTCCACTCGAGAGGAAGAACGAGAGTCCTGCCCACATCCAGAGAAGCCCCGTTTCCGCCTCATAGATCGAGAGGTGGAATCCTTTCCCTGCGTTGTCGGGAAAGAATTCCCGGCGTTCCGGTCGCATCTCAAGAGGAGGCGGTCTCCACAGGAAACACGAGGGGATCTCCAGGGTCGTGACACCATTCCCTGAGTGCCAGAGATTTCTCAGTCCATTCCAGGGAAACCTGTTTTCCCTGCACTGCCTCGAATTTCAAGCCGAGGATCCACTCACACCACGGTGGCACGTGGGACAGCCCTGTGTGAAAGCCTCGTGGGAAAGCCTCGTGGGAAAGCCTCGAGGAAAAGCCACAGATCCCTTGATCCACGCAAAGGGAAGTGTGACACTGCTGCTACAGCTCGGGAGGAAAGCGCACGTGCATGCCCCCACTCGAGACGAGGACTGACTCCCCTGGGGAGACTCCAGAAGTACCCCAAGACCATGTCAGCACTGGAGAGGAATCCTCAGGTTCCGGCACGGACTCCACAAAGATCTTAGGCCCCGTCATTGACGGGAGAGGAATCCCGAAAGGCCCCGGAGCAACTCGCATGGGGACTGGCCTTTCCTGAGGCCACCAGAGCGGGTCCCTGAGGTCCCCATTGTAAGTCGAGAGCACCTGCCGCACCTCGAGAAAATCCAGGAGGTTCTCCCTTCCAGGCGAGATTAGGCCCATTTCCGCTGAGGCATCTCGAGGCTAATCACACCTAAACTCTTGACTTTCCAAAGGGTCCTTCACACCCTTGCTGCAACTCAAGAAGTTCCCCAACATACCCGTCTCTACTGGAGAGGAAGCACGAGAGTCCCGCCCTCATCCAGAGGAGCCCCGTTTCCGCCTCATAGCTCGAGAGCAGGGATATTTCCCTGCGTGGTTGGGAAAGAAATCCCGGCGTTCCCGTCGCATCTCAAGAGGAGGTGCTCTCCACAGGAAAGGCGAGAGGAACTCCAGGGTCGTGCCACCATTCCCAGAGTCCCCCAGATGTCTCAGTCCATTCCAGGGAAACCTGTTTTCCCTGCACTGCCTCGACTTTCAAGCCGAGGATCGACTCACACCAAGGTGGCACGTGGGACAGCCCTGTGGGAAAGCCTCGAGGGAAAGCCTCGTGGGAAAGCCTCGAGGGAAAGTTGCAGATCCCTTGATCCACGCGAAGGGAAGCATGACACTGCTGCTACATCTCGGGAGGAAAGCCGCACGTGCATGCCCCCACTTGAGACGAGGACTGACTCCCCTGGGGCGACTCCAGCCGTACCCCAAGATCCATGTCAGCACTGGAGAGGAATCCTCAGGTTCCGGCACCTACTCCACACAAGGTCTTAGGCCCCGGCATCGACGGGAGAGGAATCCCGAGAGGCCCCCGAGCAACTCGCTTGGGACTGGCCTTTCCTGAGGCTACCGAGAGCGGGTCCGTGAGGTCCCTGTCGTAAGTCGAGAGCACCTGCCACAACTCGAGAAAATCCAGGAGGTTCTCCCCTCCAGGCGAGATGAGGCCCATTTCCGCTGAGGCATCTCGAGGCTAATCACACCTAACGTCTGGAACTTACAAAGGGTCCTTCACACCCTTGCTGCAACTCAAGAAGTTCCCCGACATACCCGTCTCGACTCGAGAGGAAGCACGAGAGTCCCGCCCACATCCAGAGGAGCCCCGTTTCCGCCTCCTAGCTCGAGAGGAGGGTTCCTTTCCCTGCGTGTTAAGGAAAGAATTCCTGGCCTTCCCATCGCAGCTCAAGAGGGGGCGCTCTCTACAGGAAAGGCGAGAGGAACTCCAGGGTCGTGCCACGATTCCCAGAGTCCCCCAGATGTCTCAGTCCACTCCAGGGAAACGTGTTTTCCTTGCACTGCCTCGACTTTCAAGCCGAGGAATGACTCACACCACGGTGGCACGTTGGACAGCCATTTGGGAAAGCCTCGTGGGAAAGCCTCGTGGGAAAGACTCGGGGGAAAGCCACAGATTCCTTCATCCACGCGAAGGGAAGCGTGACACTACAGCTACAGCTCAGGAGGAAAGCGCACGTGCATGCCCCAACTCGAGACGAGGACTGACTCCCTTAGGGAGACTCCAAAAGTACCCCAGGAACCATGTCAGCACTGGAGTGGAATCCTCCGGTTCCTGCACCGACTCTACACAAGGTCTTAGGCCCCAGCATCGACGGGAGAGGAATCCCGAGAGGCCCCATGCAACTAGCATGGGGACTGGCCTTTCCTGAGGCCACCAGAGCGGGTCCCAGAGGTCCCCGTCGTAAGTCGAGAGCACCTGCCGCAACTCGAGAAAATCCAGGAGGTTCTCCCTTCCAGGCGAGATGAGGCCCATTTCCGGTGAGGCGTCTCGAGGCTAATCACACCGAACATCTGGAATTTCCAAAGGGTCCTTCACACCCTTGCTGCAACTCAAGAAGTTCCCCGACATACCCGTCTCCACTCGAAAGGAAGCACGAGAGTCCGGCCCACATTCAGAGGAGCCCCGTTTCCGCCTCCTAGCTCGAGAGGTGGGATCCTTTCCCTTCGTGTTCGGGAAAGAATTCCCGACGTTTCCGTCGCATCTCAAAGAAGAGGCGCTCTCCACAGGAAAGGCGAGAGGAACTCCAGGGTCGTGCCACCATTCCAGAGTCCCTCAGATGTCTCAGTCCAATTCAGTGAAACCTTTTTTCCCTGCACTGCCTCGACTTTCAAGCCGAGGATCGACTCTCACCACGGTGGCACGTGGGACAGCCTTGTGGGAAAGACTCGAGGGAAAGCCTCGTGGGAAAGCCTCGAGGGAAAGCCACAGATCCCTTGATCCACGCGAAGGGAAGCCTGACACTGCTGCTATAGCTGGGGAGGAAAAGCGCACGTGCATGCCCCCACTCGAGACGAGGACTGACTCCCCAGGGGAGACTCAGGACGTACCCCAAGATCCATGTCAGGACTGGAGAGGAATCCTCAGGTTCCGGCACCGACTCCACACAAGGTCTTAGGCCCGCATCGACAGGAGAGGAAACCCGAGAGCCCGAGCAACTCGCTCGGGGAATGGCCTTTCCTGAGGCCACCAGAGCATGTCCCTGAGGTCCCCGTCGTAAGTGGAGAGAAAACTGGTGCAACTCGAGAAAATCCAGAAGGTTCTCCCCTCCAGGCGAGAATGAGGCCATTTCCAATGAGGCCTCTCGAGGCTAATCACACCTAACCTCTGAACTTCCAAAGGGTACATCACCCACTTGTTGCCAACTCAAGAAGTTCCCCGACATAACCGTCTCCACTTGAGAGAAAGCTCGAGCCTCCCGCCCGACATCCAGAGGAGCCCCGTTTCCGCCTCCTAGCTCGAGAGGAGGATCCTTTCCCTGCTGTCGTTCGGGAAAGAATTCCCGGCGTTTCCATCGCATCTCAAGAGGAGGCGCTCTCCACAGGAAAGGCGAGAGGAACTCCAGGGTCGAGCCACCATTCCAGAGTCCCCCAGATGTCTCAGTCCATTCCAGGGAAACCTGTTTTCCCTGCACTGCCTCGACTTTCAAGCCGAGGATCGACTCACACCACGGTGGCACGTGGGACAGCCCTGTGGGAAAGTTGGAAGCCTCGTTGGGAAAGCCTCCTGCAAAACCTCGATGAAAGCCACAGATTTCTTCATCCACGCGAAGGGAAGCATGACACTGCTGCTACAGCTCGGGAGGAAAGTGCACGTGCATGACCTAAGTCGAGACGAGGACTGAATCCCGGTGGAGACTCCAGAAGTACCCCAAGATCCATGTCAGCACTGGAGAGGAATCCTCAGGTTCCGGCACCGTCTCCACACAACGTCTTAGGCCCCGCATCGACGGAGTGGAATCCGAAGGCCCCTAGCAACTCGCATGGGGATTGGCCTTTCCTGAGCCACCAGACCAGTCCCTGAGTCCTCGTCTTAAGTCGAGAGCACCTGTGGCAACTCTAGAAAATCCAGGAGGTTCTCCCCTCCAGGCGAGATGAAGCCCATTTCCGCGGAGGCGTCTCGAGGCTAAGTCAACCTGGCTCTGGAACTTCCAAAGGGTCCTTCACACCCTTGCTGCAACTCAAGAAGTTCCCCGACGTACCCCTCTCCACTCGAGAGGAAGCACGAGAGTCCTGCCCACATCCAGAGAAGCCCCGTTTCCGCCTCATAGATCGAGAGGTGGAATCCTTTCCCTGCGTGGTCGGGATAGAA
>NW_017205352.1:0-5314 GCF_001704415.2 Capra hircus
TTCCTGCTTCCTCTCGAGTGCATACGGGTATATCGGGGAACTTCTTGAGTTGCCAGCAAGGGTGTGAAGGAACCTTTGGACGGTTCAGGGGGTAGGTGTGATTGGCCTCGAGATGCTTCAGCAATAATTCGCCTCTGTTCGCCTGGAGGGGAGAACCTCCAGGATTTTCTCGACTTGCGGCAGGTGCTCTCGACTTACGACGGGGACCTCAGGGACTCTGGTGCCTCAGGAAGGCAGGTCCCCATGCGAGTTGCTAGGGGACTCCCTGGATTCCTCTACCGTAGATGCCGGAACCTAAGACCTTGTCTGGAGTTGGGGCCGGAACGTGAGGATTTCTCTCCAGGCCTGACATGGATCCTGGGTACTTCTGGAGGCGATTCAGTCCTCATCTCGAGTGGGGGCATTCACGTGCGCTTTCCTCCGAGCTCTTAGAACCAGTGTCAGTCTTCCGGCCCCGACGATCAAGGGATCTGTGGCTTTCCCTTTGGGCATTCCCACCAAGTTTTCCAAACAGGCTTTCCCACAGGGCTGTCCCAAGTGCCACCGTTGTGTGGGTCGATAATCTGCATGAATGTCGAGGCAGTGCAGGGAAAACAGGTGTCCCTGGCATGGACTGAGACATCTGGAGGACTCTGGGAATGGTGGCACGACCCTGGAGTTCCTCTGGCCTTTCCTGTGGAGAGCGCCTGTTCTTGAGAGGCGACGGGAACACGGGAATTCTTTCCGACCACACTGAAAGGATTCCCCGTCTCGAGCTAGGAGGCGGAAACGGGGCTCCTCTGGATGTGGGCGGGACTCTCGTCCTTCCTCTCGAGTGGAGACGGGTATGTCGGGGAACTTCTTGAGTTGCAGAAAGGGTGTGAAGGATCCTTTGGAAGTTCCTGAGGTTAGGTGTGATTAGCCTCGAGACACCTCAGCGGAAATGGGCCTCATCTCGCCTGGAGGGGAGAACCTCCTGGATTTTCTCGAGTTGTGGCACGTGCTCTGGACTTACGACGGGGACCTCAGGGACCCGCTCTGGTGGCCTCAGGAAAGACCATTCCCCATGCGAGTTGCTCGGGGCCCTCTCGGATTCCTCTTCCATCGATGCCAGGGTCTAAGACCTTGTGTGGAGTCGGTGCTGGAACCTGAGGATTCCTCTCCAGTGCTGACATGGATCTTGGGGTACTTCTGGAGTCTCCCCAGGGGAGTCAGTCCTCGTCTCGAGTGGGGGCATGCACGTGCGCTTTACTCTCGAGCTGTAGCAGCAGTGTCACGCTTCCCTTCGCGTGGCTCAAGGATCTGTGGCTTTCCCTCGAGGCTTTCCCAGGAGGCTTTCCCACGAGGCTTTTCCACAGGGCTGTCCCACGTGCCACCGTGGTGTGACTCGATCCTCGGCTTGATGTCAAGGCAGTGGAGGAAAACAGGTTTCCCTGGAATGGACTGAGACATCTGCGGGACTCTGGGAATGGTGGCACGACCCTGGAGTTCTTCTTGCCTTTCCTGTGGAGAGTGCCTCCTCTTGAGATGCGACGGGAATGCCGGGAATTCTTCCCCGACCACGCAGGAAAGGATCCCTCCTCTCGAGCAGGAGGCGGAAACGGGGTTCCTCTGGATGTGAGCGGGATTCTCGTGCTTCCTCTCGAGTGGAGACGGATATGTCGGGAACCTCTTGAGTTGCAGCAAGGGTGTGAAGGACCCTTTGGAAGTTCCAGAGGTTAGGTGTGAATAGCCTCGAGACGCCTCAGCGGAAATGGGCCTCATCTCGCCTGGAGGGGAGAACCTCTTGGATTTTCTCGAGTTGCGGCAGGTGCTCTCGACTTACGACGGGGACCCCTGGGACCCGCTCTGGAGGCCTCAGTAAAGGCCAGTTCCCATGCGAGTTGCTCGGGGGCCTCTCGGGATTCCTCTCCCGTCGATGCTGGGGGTAAGACCTTGTGTGGAGTCAGTGTCGGAACCTGAGGATTCCTCTCAGTGCTGACATGGATCTTGGGGTACTTCTGGAGTCTCCCCAGGGGAGTCAGTCCTCGTCTTGAATGGGGGCATGCACGTGCGCTTTCCTCCCGAGCGTTAGCAGCAGTGTCGCGCTTCCCTTCGCGTAAATCAAGGGATCAGGGGCTTTCCAAGGAGGCTTTCCCACGAGGCTTTCCCACGAGGCTTTCCCACAGGGCTGTCCCACATGCAACCGTGGTGTGAGTCGATCCTCGGCTTGAAAGTCGAGGCAGTGCAGGGAAAATAGGTTTCCCTGGAATGTTCGGAGACATCTGGTTGTCTCTGGGAATGGTGGCACTACCCTGGAGTTCCTCTCGCCTTTCCTGTGGAGAGTGCCTCCTCTTGAGATGCGAAGGGAACGCCGGGAATTCTATCCCGACCACGCAGGGAAAGGATCCCTCCTCTCAAGCTAGGAGGCGGAAACGGGGCTCCTCTAGATGTGGGTGGAACTCTCGTGCTTCTTCTCGAGTGGAGACGGGTATGTCGGGGAACTTCTTGAGTTGCAGCAAGGGTGTGAAGGACCCTTTGGAAATTCCAGATATGAGATGTGATTAGCCTCGAGACGCCTCTGCGGAAATGGGCCTCATCTCGCCTGGAGGGGAGAACCTCCTGGATTTTCTCGAGTTGCGGCACGTGCTCTCTAATAACGTCGGGAACCTCAGGGAGCCGCTCTGGTGGCCTCAGGAAAGGCAAGTCCCCATGCGAGTTGCTCGGGGGCCTCACAGGGGCCTCTCGGGTTTCCTCTTCCCGTCGATGCTGGGGACTAAGACCTTGTGTGGAGTAAGTGCCGGAACCTGAGGATGCCTCTCCAGTGCTGACATGGATCTTGGGGTACTTCTGGAGTCTCCCCAGGGGAGTCAGTCTCGTCTCGAGTGGGGGCATGCACGTGGGCTTTCCACCCAGGCTGTAGCAGCAGTGTCACCATTTCTCTTCGCGAGGATCAACGGATCTGTGGCTTTCCCTCGAGGCTTTCCCACGAGGCTTTCCCACAGGGCTGTCCCACGTTCCACCGTGGTGTTAGTCGATCCTCGGCTTGAAAGTCGAGGCAGTGCAGGGAAAACAGGTTTCCCTGGAACGGACTGAGTCTTCTGGGGGACTCTGGGAATGTGGCACGACGACCCTGGAGTTCCTCTCGCCTTTCCTGTGGAGAGCGCCTCCTCTTGAGATGCGACGGGAACGCCGGGAATTCTTTCCCGAACACGCAGGGAAAGGATCTCTCCTCTCGAGCTAGGAGGCGGAAACGGGGCTCCTCTCGATGTAGGCGGGACTCTCGTGCTTCCTCTCGAGTGGAGACGGGTATGTCGGGGAACTTCTTGAGTTGCAGCAAGGGTGTGAAGGACCCTTTGGAAGTTCCAGATCTTTGATGTGATTAGCCTCAAGTCGCCTCTGCGGTAATGGGCCTCATCTCTCCTGGAGGGGAGAACCTCCTGGATTTTCTCGAGTTGCGGCAGGTGCTCTCGACTTACGACGGAGACCCCTGGTACCCGCTCTGGTGGCCTCAGGAAAGGCCAGTCCCCATACGAGTTGCTCGGGGCCTCTCAGGATTCCTCTCCCTTCGATGCCGGTGCCTAAGATCTTGTGTGGAGTTGGTTCCGGAACCTGAGCATTCCTCTCCAGTGCTGACATGGATCTTGGGGTACTTCTGGAGTCTCCCAGGAAAGTCAGTCCTCGTCTCGAGTGGGGGCATGCACGTGCGCTTTCCTCCGAGCTGTAGCAGCAGTGTCACGCTTCACTTCGCGTGGATCAAGGGATCTATGGCTTTCCAAGGAGGCTTTCCCACGAGGTTTTCCCACGAGGCTTTCCCACAGGGCTGTCCCACGTGCCACCGTGGTGTGAATCGATCCTCAGCTTGAAAGTCGAGGCAGTGCAGGGAAAACAGGTTTCCCTGGAATGGACTGAGACATTTGGGGGAATCTGGGAATGGTGGCACGACCCTGGAGTTCCTCTCGCCTTTCCTGTGGAGAGCGCCTTCTCTTGAGATGCGACGGGAACGCCGGGAATTCCTTCCCGACCACGCAGGGAAACGATACCTCCTCTCGAGCTAGGAAACGGAAACGGGGCTCCTCTGGATGTGGGTGGGATTATCGTGCTTCCTCTCGAGTGGAGACGGGTATGTTGGGCATCTTCTTGAGTTGCAGCAAGTGTGTGAAGGACCTTTGGAATTTCCAGATATTAGGTGTGATTAGCCTCGAGACTCCTCAGCGGAAATGGGCCTCATCTCGCGTGGAGGGGAGAACCTCCTGGATTTTCTCGACTTGGGGCAGGTGCTCTCGACTTATGATGGGGACAACAGGGACCCGCTCTGGTGGCTTCAGGAAAGGCCAGTCCCCATGCGATTTGTTCGGGGCCTCTCGGGATTCCTCTCCCGTCGATGCCGGGGCCTAAGACCTTGTGTGGAGTCGGTGCCGGAACCTGAGGATTCCTCTCCAGTGCTGACATGGATCTTGGGAAACTTCTGGAGTCTCCCCTGGGAGTCAGTCCTCGTCTCGAGTGGGGGGCATGCACGTGCGCTTTCCTCCGAGTGTAGCAGAAGTGTCACGCTTCCCTTCGCGTGGATCAAGGGATCTGTGGCTTTCCCTCGAGGCTTTCCCACGAGGCTTTCCCACAGGGCTGTCCCAGGTGCCCCCTTCATGTGAGTCGATCCCCGGCTTGAAAGTCGAGGCAGTGCAGGGAAAATAGGTTTCCCTGGAAGGGACTGAGACATCTGATTGTCTCTGGGGATGGTGGCACGACCTTGGAGTTCCTCTCGCCTTTCCTGTGGAGAGCCCCTCCTCTTCAGATGCGACGGAACGCCGGGAATTCTTTCCCGACCGCAGGGAAAGGATCCCTCCTCTCGAGCTAGGAGGCAGAAACGGGGCTCCTCTGGATGGTGCCGGGACTCTCGTGCTTCCTCTCGAGTGGAGATGGGTATGTCGGGGAACTTCTTGAGTTGCAGCAAGGTTGTGAAGGACCCTTTGGAAGTTCCAGAGGTTAGGTGTGATTAGCCTCGAGACGCCTCAGCGAAAATGGGCCTCATCTCGCTTGAAGGGGAGAACCTCCTGGATTTTCTCGAGTTGCAGCAGGTGCTCTCGACTTAAGACGTGGACCTCAGGGACCCGCTCTAGTGGCCTCAGGAAAGGCCAGTCCCCATGCGAGTTGCTCGGGGGCCTCTCAGGATTCCTCTCCGTCTCTATGCCGGTGCCTAAGAACTTGTGTGGAGTCGGTGCCGGAACCTGAGCATTCCTCTCCAGTGCTGACATGGATCTTGGGGTACTTCTGGAGTCTCCCCAGGGGAGTTAGTCGTCGTCTTGAGTGGGGGCATGCAAGTGAGCTTTCCTCCCGAGCTGTAGCAGCAGTGTCACGC
>NW_017205353.1:0-5313 GCF_001704415.2 Capra hircus
TGAGTTGCAGCAAGGGTGTGAAGGACCCTTTGGAAGTTCCAGATTTTAGGTGTGATTAGCCTAGAGACGCCTGAGCGGAAATGGGCCTCATCTCGCCTAGAGGGGAGAACTCCCTGTATTTTTCTCGAGTTGCGGCAGGTGGGGGACGACGGGGACATCCGTCTGGTGGCCTCAGGAAAGGCCAGTCCCCATGCGAGTTGCTCGGGGGCCTCCCCGGGATTCCGCACCGCGATCGATGCCGGGCGACTTGTGCGGAGTCGGTGCTGGAACTGAGATTCTCTGCCCGTGCCGACATGGATCCTGGGGTACTTCTGGAGTCTCCCAGGGGAGTCAGTCCTCGTCGCGAGTGGGGGCATGCACGTGCGCTTTCCTCCGAGCTATAGCAGAAGTGTCACGCTTCCCTTCGCATGGAACAAGTTATCTGTGGCTTTCGCTTGTGAGGCTTTCCCACGAGGCTTTCCCACGAGGCTTTCCCACGAGGCTTTCCCACGAGCGTTTCCCACAGGGCTGTCCCACGTGCCACAGTGGTGTAAGTCGATCCTCGCTTGAAAGTCGAGGCAGTGCAGGGAAAACAGGTTTCCCTGGAATGGACTGAGACATCTGGGGGACTCTGGGAATGGTGGCACGATCCTGGAGTTCCTCTCGCCTTTCCTGTGGAGAGCGCCTTCTCTTGAGATGCGACGGGAACGCGGGAAATTCTTTCCCCACCACGCAGGGAAAGGATCCCTCCTCTCGAGCTAGGAGGCGGAAACGGGTCTCCTCTGGATATTGGCGGAACTCTCGTGCTTCCTCTCGAGTGGAGACGGGTATGTCGGGAACTTCTTGAGTTGCAGCAAGGGTGTGAAGGACCCTTTGGAATTCCAGATGTTAGGTGTGATTAGCCACGAGACGCCTCAGCACAAATGGGCCCGAATCTCGCCTGGAGGGGAGAACCTCCTCGATTTTCTCGAGTTGCGGAGGGGTTCTCGACTTTCGACGGGGACCTCAGGGACCCGCTCTGATGGCCTCAGGAAAGGCCAGTCCCCATGCGAGTTGCTCGGGGGCCTCTCGGGATTCCTCTCCCGTCGATGCCGGGGCCTAAGATCTTGTGTGGAGTCGGTGCCGGAACCTGAGCATCGGCTCCAGTGCTGAGATGGATCTTGGGGTAGTTCTGGAGTCACCCAGGGGAGTCAGTCCTCGTCTCGAGTGGGGGCATGCACGTGCGCTTTCCTTCCGAGCTGTAGCAACAGTGTCGCGCTTCCCTTCGCGTGGATCAAGGGATCTGTGGCGTTCCCTCGAGGCTTACCCTAGAGGCTTTCCACGAGGCTTTCCCACAGGGCTGTCCCACGTGCCACCGTTGTGTGAGTTGATCCTCGGCTTGAAAGTCAGGGCAGTGCAGGGAAAACAGGTTTCCCTGGAATGGACTGAGACATCTGGGGGACTCTGGGAATGGTGGCAGGACCCTGGAGTTCTTCTTGCCTTTCCTGTGGAGATCGCCTCCTCTTGAGATGCGACGGGAACGCCGGGAATTCTTTCCAAACCACGCAGGGAAAGGATCCCTTCCTCTCGAGCTAGGAGGCGGAATCGGGGGCTCCTCTGGATATGGGCGGGACTCTCGTGCTTCCTCTCGAGCGGAGACGGGTATATCGGGGAACTTCTTGAGTTGCAGCAAGGGTGTGAAGGACCCTTTGGAAGTTCCACAGGTTAGTTTGTGATTAGCCTCGGACGCCTCAGTGGAAATGGGCCTCATCTCGCATGGACGGCAGATTTCCTGGATTTTCTCGAGTTTTGGAAGTGCTCTCGACTTACGATGGGGGGACCCGCTCTGGTGGCCTCAGGAAAGGCCAGTCCCCATGCGAGTTGCTCGGGGGCCTCTCGGGATTCCTCTCCCTTCGATGCCGGGGACTAACACCTTGTGTGGAGTCAGTACCGGAACCTGAGGATTCCTCTCCAGTGCTGTCATGGATCTTGGGGTACTTCTGGAGTCTCCCCAGGTGAGTCAGTCCACGTCTCGAGTGGGGGCATACAGGTGCGCTTTCCTCCTGAGCTGTAGCAGCAGTGTCACTCTTCCCTTCGCGTGGATCAAATGATCTGTGGCTTTCCCTCGAGGCTTTCCCACAGGGCTGTCCGACGTGCCACCGGTGTTGTGAGTCGATCCTCGGCTTGAAATTCGAGGCAGTGCAGGGAAAACAGGTTCCCTGGAATGGACTGAGTCATCTGGGGGACTCTGGGAATGGTGGCACGACCCTGGAGTTCCTCTCGCCTTTCCTGTGGAGAGTGCATCCTCTTGAGATGCGACAGGGAACGCCGGGAATTCTTTCCCGACCACGCAGGGAAAGGATCCCTCCTATCGAGGTATGAGGCGGAAACGGGGTTCCTCTGGATGTGGGCGGGACTCTCGTGCTTCCTTTCCAGTGGAGACGGGTATGTCGGGAAACTTCTTGAGTTGCAGCAAGGGTGTGAAGGACCCTTTGGAAGTTCTAGAGGCTCGGTGTTATTAGCCTCGGAGACGCCTCAACAGAAATGGGCCTCATCTCGCCTGGAGGGGGAACCTCCTGGATTTTCTCGAGATGCGGCAGGTGCTCTCGACTTAAGACTGGGGACCTCAGGGACGCATTCTGGTGGCCTCAGGAAAGGCCATTCCCCATGCGAGTTTCTCCGGGGCATCACGGGATTCCTGTCCAGTCGATGCCGGGGCCTAGGACCTTGTGTGGAGTCGGTGCCTGCTCCTGAGGCTTCCTCTCCAGTACTGACATGAACCTTGGGGTACTTCTGGAGTCTCCCCAGGGGAGTCGGTCCTTGTCTCGAGTCGGGGCTTGCACGTGCCTTTTCCACCCCGAGCTGCAGCAGCAGTGTCACGCTTCCATTCGCGTGGATCAAGAGATCAGTGGCTTTCCTTCGAGGCTTTCCCACGAGGCTTTCCCATGAGGCTTTCCCACATGGCTGTCCCACGTGCCACCGTGGTGTGAGTCGATCCTCGGCTTGAAAGTCGAGGCAGTGCAGGGAAAACAGGTTTCCCTGGAATGGACTGAGACATCTGGGGGACTCGGGGAATGGTGGCACGACCCTGGAGTTCCTCTCGCCTTTCCTGTGGAGAGCGCCTGCTCATGAGTTGCGACGGGAATGCCGGGAATTCTTTCCCGAACACGCAGTGAAAGGATCCCTTCTCTCGAGCTAGGAGGCGGAAACGGGGGCTCCTCTGGATGAGGGCGGGTCTCTCGTGCTTCCTGTCGAGTGGAGACGGGTATGTCGGGGAAACTTCTTGAGTTGCAGCAAGGGTGTGAAGGACCCTTTGAAAGTTCCAGAGGTTAGGTGTGATTAGCCTCGAGACGCCTCAGGCGGAAATGGGCCTCATCTCGACTGGAGGGGAGAACCTCCTGGATTTTCTCGAGTTGCAGCAGGTGCTCTCGACTTACGAACGGGGACCTCAGGGACCTGCTGTGCTGGGCCTCAGGGAAGGCCAGGGCCCATGCGAGTAGCTCGGGGGCCTCTCAGGATTCCTCTCCCGTCGATGCCGGGGCCTAAGACCTTGTGTGGACTCGGTGCCGGGAACCTGAGGATTCCTCTCCAGTGCTGACATGGATCTTGAGTTACTTCTGGAGTCTTCCCAGGGGAGTCAGTCCTCGTCTCGAGTGGGGGCATGCACGGGCGCTTTCCTCTCCAACTGTAGCAGCAGTGTCACACTTCCCTTCGCGTGGATCAAGGTATCTGTGGCTTTCCCTCGAGGCTTTCCCACGAGGCTTTTCACGAGGCTTTCCCACAGGGTTGTCCCACGTGCCACCGTGGTGTGAGTCGATCCTCATCTTGAAGGTCGAGGCAGTGCAGGAGAAACAGGTTGCCCTGGAATGTACTGAGACATCTGGGGGACTCTGCGAATGGTGGCACGACCCTGGAGTTCCTCTCGCCTTTCTTGTGGAGAGCGCCTCCTCTTGAGATGCGACGGTAACGCCGGGAATTCTTTCCAGACCTCGCAGTGAAAGGATCCCACCTCTCGAGCTAGGAGGCGGAAACGGGGCTCCTCTGGATGTGGGCGGGACTCTCGTGCTTCCTCTCGAGTGGAGACGGGTATGTCGGGGAACTTCTTGAGTTGCAGCAAGGGTGTGAAGGACCCTTTGGATGTTCCAGAGGTTAGCTCTGATTAGCCTCGAGACGCCTCAGCACGAATGGGCCTCATCTCGCCTGCAGGGGAGAACCTCCTGGATTTTCTCGCGTTGCGGCATGTGCTCTTGACTTACGACGTGGACCTCATGGACTCGCTCTGGTGGCCTCAGGAAAGGCCAGTCCCCATGCGAGTTGCTCGGGGCATCTCGGGATTCCTCTCCTGTAGATGCTGTGGATTAAGAGCTTGTGTGGATTCGGTGCCGGAACCTGAGGATTACTCTCCAGTGCTGACATGGAACTTGGGGTACTTCTGGAGTCTCCCCAGGGGAGTCAGTCCTCGTCTCGAGTGGGGGCATGCACGTGCTCTTTCCTCCCGAGCTGTAACAGCAGTGTCACGCTTTCCTTGGCGTGGATCAAGGGATCTGTGGCTTTCCCACGAGGCTTTCCCACAAGGTTTCCCACGAGGCTTTCCCACAAGTCTTTCCCACGAGTCCAGGGTCGTGACACCATTCCCAGAGTCCCCCAGA
Organism: Capra hircus; assembly: GCF_001704415.2. Classification (NCBI taxonomy): domain Eukaryota; kingdom Metazoa; phylum Chordata; class Mammalia; order Artiodactyla; family Bovidae; genus Capra; species Capra hircus. The sequence goes on from NW_017205353.1 coordinate 4,608, forward strand.
TGTCTCAGTCCATTCCAGGGAAACCTGTTTTCCCTGCACTGCCTCGACTTTCAAGCCCAGGGTCGACTTTCACCACGGTGGCACGTGGGACAGCCCTGTGGGAAAGCCTCGTGGGAAAGTCTCATGGGAAAGCCTCGAGGGAAAGCCACAGATCCCTTGAACAGGCGAAGGGAAGAGTGACACTGCTGCTACAGCTCGGGAGTAAAGCACACGTGCATGCCCCACTCGAGACGAGGACTGACTCCCGTGGGAGACTCCAGAAGTACCCCAAGATCCATATCAGCACTGGAGAGGAATCCTCTGGTTCTGGCACCGACTCCAAACAAGGTCTTAGGACCCCGTCATCGACGGGAGAGGAATCCTGAGAGGCCACCGTGCAACTCGCATGGGTACTGGCATTTCCTCAGGCCAACAGAGCGGTTCCCTGAGGTCCCCGTCATAGGTCGAGAGCACCTGCGGCAACTTGAGAAAATCCAGGTGGTTGTCCCTTCCAGGAGAGATGGGCCGATTTCCGCTGGGCGTCTCGAGGCTAATCACACTTAAGCTCTGGAATTTCCAAAGAGTCCTTCACACCCTTGCTGCAACTCAAGAAGTTCCCCATACCCGTCTCCACTCGAGAGGAGGCACGAGAGTCCCGCCCACATCCAGAGGAGCCCGTTTCCGTCTCATAGCTCGAGAGGAGGGATCCTTTCCCAGCGTGATAACG
>NW_017205354.1:0-5313 GCF_001704415.2 Capra hircus
ATTCTTTCCTGACCACGCAGGGAAAGGATCAAACCTCTCGAGCTAGGAGGCGGAAACGTGGCTCCTCTTGATGTGGGCGGGACTTTCCTGCTTTCCTCTCGAGTGGAGACGGGTATGTCGGGGAACTTCTTGAGTTTGCAGCAAGGGTGTGAAGGACCTTTGGAAGTTCCAGAGGTTAGGTGTGATTTTCCTGGAGACGCCTCAGCGGAAATGGGCCTCATCTCGCCTGGAGGGGAGAACCTCCTGGATTTTCTCGAATTGCGGCAGGTTCTCTCGACTTACGACTGGGACCTCAGGGACCCGCTCTTGTGGCCTCAGGAAAGGCCAGTCCCATGTGAGTTGCTCGGGGGCCTCTCGGATTCCTCTCCCCTCGATGCCGGGGCCTAAGACCTTGTGTGGAGTCAGTGCCGGAACGTGAGGATTCCTCTGCAGTGCCGACATGGATCTTCGGGGTCTTCTGAAGTCTCCCCAGAGGCGTATGTCCTCGTCTCGAGTGGGGCATGCACGTGCGCTTTCTCCCGACCTGTAGCAGCAGTGTCACGGTTCCCTTCGCTTGGATCAAGGGATCAGGGGCTTCCCTCGAGGCTTTCCCATGAGGCTTTCCCACGAGGCTTTCCCACAGGGCTTTTCCACGTGCCCTTGTGGTGTGAGTCGATCCTCAGCTTGAAAGTGGAGGCAGTGCAGGGAAAACAGGTTTCCCTGGAATGGACTGAGACATCTGGGGGACTCTGGGGAATGGGGCCTGATACTTGAGTTCCTCTCGCCTTTACTGTGGAGAGCGCCTCCTCTTGAGATGAGACGGGAACGCTAGGAATTCTTTCAGGACCACGCAGGGAAAGGATCCCTCCTCTCGAGCTAGCAGGCGGAAACGGGGCCACTCTGGATACGGGCGGGACGCTCGGTTCCTCTTGAGTGGAGACGGGTATGTCGGGGAACTTCTTGAGTTACAGCAAGGGTGTGAAGGACCCTTTCGAAGTTCGAGAGTTTAAGTGTGATTACCCCTAGTTGCCTCAGCCGAAATGGGCCTCATCTCGCCTGGAGGGAGAACCTCCTGGATTTTCTCGACTTGCGGCAGGTGCTCTCGACTTACGACGAGGGCCTCAGGGACCCGCTCTGGTGGCCTCAGGAAAGGCCAGTCCCCATGCGAGTTTCTCCCGGGCCTCTCGGGATTCCTCTCCGTCGATGCTGGGGCCTAAGACCTTGTGTGGACTCAGTGACGGAACCTGAGGATTCCTCTCCAGTGCCGACATGGATCTTGTGGTACTTCTGGAGTCTCCCCAAGGGAGTCAGTCCTCGTCACGAGAGATGGCATGCACGTGTGATTTCCTCCGGAGCTGTAGCAGCAGTTTTCACGCTTCCCTTTTCGTGGATCAAGGGATCTGTGGCTTTCCCTCTAGACTTTCCCATGACGCTTTCCCACGAGGCTTCCCCACAGGGCTTTCCCACGTGCCACTGTGGTGTGAGTCGATCCTCGGCTTTAAAGTCGAGGCAGTGAAGGGAAAACAGATTTCCCTGGAATGGACTGAGACATCTGGGGGACTCAGGGAATGGTGGCACGACCCTGGAGTTCCTCTCGCCTTTCCTGTGGAGAGCGCCTCCTCTTGAGATGCGACGGAACCCGGGAATTCTTTCCCGACCACGCAGGGAAAGGATCCATCCTCTCGAGCTAGGAGGCGGAAACGGGCTCCTCTGGCTCTGATTCTTCGTGCTTCCTCGAGTGGAGACGGCTATGTCGGGGAACTTCTTGAGTTGCAGCAAGGGTGTGAAGGACGCTTTGGAAGTTCCAGATATTAGATGTGATTAGCCTCGAGACGCCTCAGCGGAAATGGGCCTCATCTCCCCCTGAAGGGGAGAACCTCCTGGATTTTCTCGAGTTGCGGCAGGTGCTCTCGACTTACGACGGGGACCTCTGGGACCCGCTCTGGTGGCCTCAGGAAAGGCCAGTTCCCATGGAAGTTGCTCTTGGGCCTCTCGGGATTCCTCTCCCGAAGATGCCGGGGCCTAAGACCTTGTGTGGAGTCGGTGCCGGAACCTGAGGATTCCTCTCCAGTGCTGACATGGATCTTGGCGTCCTTAAAGGCGAGATGAGGCCCATTTGCGCTGAGGCGTCTGGAGGCTAATCACACCTATCCTCTGGAACTTCCAAAGGTCCTTCACACCCTTGCTGCAACTCAAGAAGTTCTCCGACATACCCCTCCACTCGAGAGTATCAAGATCTTCCCGCCCACTTTCAGAGGAGCACCGTTTCCACCTCATAGCTCGAGAGGAGGGATCCTTTACCTGCGTGGTCTGTAAAGCATTCCCGGCGTTCCAGTCGCATCTCAAGAGGAGGCCCTCTCCACAGGAAAGGCGAGAGAAACTCCAGGGTCGTTCCACCATTCCCAGAGTCCCCAGATATCTCTGTCAATTCGAGGGAAACCTGTTTTCCGTCCACTGCCTCGACTTTCAAGCCGAGGATCGACTCACACCACGGTGGCACGTGGACAGCCCTGAGGAAAATCCTCGAGGGAAAGCCTCATTGGAAAGCCTCGAGGGAAAGCTGCAGATCCCTTGATACACGCTATCGAAGTGTGACACTGCTTCCACAGATCGGGAGGAAATTGAACGTGCATGCCCCCACTCGAGACTAGGACTGACTAACCCGGGGAGACTCCAGAAGTACCCCATGATCCATGTCAGCACTGGAGAGGAATCCTCACGTTCCGGCACCGACTCCACACAAGGTCTTAGGCCCCGGCATCGACGGAGAGGAAACCCAAGAGGCCCCCGAGCAACTCGCATGGGACTGGCCTTTCCTGAGGCCACCAGATCGGGTCCCTGAAGTCCCCGTCGTAAGTCGACAGCACCTGCCGCAACTCGAGAAAATCCAGGAGGTTCTCCCCTCCAGGCGAGATGAGGCCCATTTCCGCTGTGCGTCTCAAGGTTAATCACACATAACCTCTGGAACTTCCAAAGGGTCCTTCACACCCTCGCTGCAACTCAAGAAGTTCCTGGACATACCCGTCTTCACTCGAGAGGAAGCACGAGAGTCCCGCCCACATCCAGAGGAGCCCCGTTTCCGCCTCCTAGCTCGAGAGGAGGGATCCTTTCCCTGCGTGTTCGGGAAAGAATTGCCGGCGTTCCCGTCTCATCTCAAGAGGAGGCGCTCTCCACAGGAAAGGCGAGAGGAACTCCAGGGTCATGCCACCATTCCCAGAGTCCCCCAAATGTCTCAGTCCATTCCAGGGAAACCTGTTTTCCCTGCACTGCCTCGACTTTCAAGCCGAGGATCAACTCACACCACGGAGCACGTGGGACAGCCCTGTGGGAAACCCTCGAGGAAAGCCTCGATGGAACGCCACAGATTCCATGATCCACTCGAAGGAAAGCGTGACACTGCTGCTACAGCTCGGGAGGAAAGCGCACGTGCATGCCCCCACTCGAGACGAGGACTGACTCCCCTGGGGAGACTCCACAAGTACCCAAGATCCACGTCAGCACTGGAGAGGAATCCTCAGGTTCCGGCTCCGACTCCACACAAGGTCTTAGGCCCGGCATCGACGGGAGAGGAATCCCGAGAGGCCCCAGGGCAACTTTCATGGGGACTGGCCTTTCCTGAGGCCACCAGAACGGGTCCCTGAGGTCCCCGTCTTAGGTCCAGAGCACCTGCCGCAACTCGAGTAAATCTAGGAGGTTCTCCCCTCCAGGCGAGATGAGGCCCATTTCCGCTGCGGCATCTCGAGGCTAATCACACCTAACCTCTGGAACGTCCAAAGGGTCCTTCACACCCATGCTGCAACTCAAGAATTTCCCCGACATACCCGTCTCCACTCGAGAGGAAGCACGAGAGTCCCGCCCACATCCAGAGGAGCCCCGTTTCCGCCTCCTAGCTCGAGAGGAGGGATCCTTTCCCTGCGTGGTCGGGAAAGAATTCCCGGCATTCCTGTCGCATCTCAAGAGGAGGCGCTCTCCACAGGAACCGCGAGAGGAACTGCATTATCGTGCCACCATTCCCAGAGTCCCCCAGATGTCTCAGTCCATTCCAGGGAAACCTGTTTTCCCTGCACTGCCTCGACTTTCAAGCCGAGGATCGACTCACACCACGGTGGCACGTGGGACAGCCCTGTGGAAAGCCTCGTGGGAAAGCCTCGAGGGAAAGCCACAGATCCGTTGTTCTACGCGCGAAGGGAAGCGTGACACTGCTGCTACAGCTCGGAGGAAATTGCACGTGCATGCCCCCACTAGTAACGAGGACTGACTGCCCTGGGGAGACTCAAGAAGTATCCCAAGATCCATGTCAGCACTGGAGAGGACTCCTCAGCTTCTGGCACCGACTCTACACAAGGTCTTAGGCCCGGCATCGACGGGAGAGGAATCCGAGAGGCCCCTGAGCAACTCGCATGGGGACTGGCCTTTCCTGAGGCCACCAGAGCGGGTCCCTGAGGTCCCCGTCGTAAGTCGAGAGCACCTGCCGCAACTCGAGAAAATCCAGAAGGTTCTCCCTTCCAGGAGAGATGAGGCCCCTTTCCGCTGAGACATCTCAAGGCTAATCACGCCTCACCACTGGAACTTCCAAAGGGTCCTTCACACCCTTGCTGCAACTCAAGAAGTTCCCCGACATACCCGTCTCCACTCGAGAGGAAGCACGAGGTCCCGCCCACATCCAGAGGAGCCCCGTTTCCGCCTCCTAGCTCGAGAGAAGGGATCCTTTCCCTGCGTGTACGGGAAAGAATTTCCGGCGTTCCGTCGCATCTCAAGAGGAGGCGCTCTCCACAGGAAAGTCGAGAGGAACTCCAGGGTCGTGCCACCATACCCAAAGTCCCCTGATGTCTCAGTCCTTTCCAGGGAAACCTGTTTTCCATGCTTTCCCTGCACTGCCACGGCATTCAAGCTGAGGATCGACTCACACCACGGTGGCACTTGGAACAACCCTGTGGGAAAGCCTCATGGGAAGGCCTCGTGGGAAAGCCTACAGGAAAAGCCACAGATCCCTTGATCCACACGAAGGGAAGCGTGACGCTGCTGCTACAGCTCGGGAGGAAAGCGCACGTGCATGCCCCCACTTGAGACGAGGACTGACTCCCCTGGGGAGACTCCAGAAGTATTCCAAGATCCATGTCAGCACTGGAGCGGAACCCTCAGATTCCGGCCCGACTCCACACAAGGTCTTAGGCCCCGAATCGACGGGGAGAGGAATCTCGAGAGGCCCCGAGCAACTCGCATGGGGAGTGGCCTTTCCTGAGGCCACCAGAGCGGGTCCCTGAGGTCCCGTCATAAGTCGAGAGCACCTGCCGCAACTCGAGAAAATCCAGGAGGTTTCTCCCCTCCAGGCTA
>NW_017205355.1:0-18529 GCF_001704415.2 Capra hircus
TCTCTTCTTCTTCTCTCGTTCCCTCTCTCTGCTCTTTACTTTACTAGGCTGAATCTCCATCTGGGGCCCGGAGGCTCGCCAGGTCTACTTACTTGCCCCGGCTGTTAAGACCCACACGAAAGGGAGCTTAAGGCGAGGCACCCTTAGATATTCAAGCGGCGCGCGGTGGCCCAACGTAGATGGTGCAAATTCCTTGTCTGGAATTTTATTGGCCTTCCGCGTAAACCAAGCTATTCAGCCCTCTTCCTCCATTTAATCTTACTTACTACACTATAGTTTCTTTAATCTAATCTTACATTAATAAACAAACAAGTCTTTCCACGCCAACGCCAGTCCACCCTTTCGAATTTCCTGGATCCACCGGGGCTGGACCCCGGTAGGCACTGACTCAACACAAGGTCTTAGGCCCTGGCAATGGACGGGAGAGGAATCCCGAGAGGCCCCCGAGCAACTCGCATGGGAACTGGCCTTTCCTGAGGCCACCAGAGCGGGTCCCAGTGGTCCCCGTCGTAAGGCGAGAGCACGTACCACAACTCGAAAAAATCCAGGAGGTTCTCCCCTCCAGGGGAGATGAGGCCCATTTCCGCTGAGGCGTCTTGACTCTAAACACACCTAACCTCTGGAATTCCAAAGGATCCTTCACACCCTTGCTGCAACTCAAGAATTTCCCCAACATACCCGTCTCCACTCGAGAGGAAGCACGAGAGTCCCGCCCACATCCAGAGAAGCCCCGTTTCCCCCTCCTAGCTCGAGCGGAGGGATCCTTTTCCTGCGCGGTCGGGAAAGAATTCCCGGTGTTCCCGTCGCATCTCAAGAGGAGGCGCTGTCCACAGGAAAGGCGAGAGGAACTCCAGGGTCGTGCCACCATCCCCAGAGTCCCCCAGATGTCTCAGTCCATTCCAGGGAAACCTGTTTTCCCTGCACTGCCTCGACTTTCAAGCCGAGGATCGACTCACACCACGGTGGGACGTGGGACAGCCCTGTGGGAAAGCCTGGTGGGAAAGCCTCGAGGGAAAGCGACAGATGCTTTGATCCACGCGAAGGGAGGCGTGACACTGCTGCTTCTGGTCGGGAGGAAAGTACACGTGCATGCCCCCACTCGAGACGAGGACTGACTCCCCTGGGGAGACTCCAGAAGTACCCCAAGATCCATGTCAGCACTGGAGAGGAACCCTCACTTTACGGCACCGACTCCACAAAGGTCTTAGGCCCCAGCATCGACGGGAGAGGAATCGCGTGAGTCTCCCCTAGCAACTCGCATGGGGACTGGCCTTTCCTGAGGCCACCAGAGCGGGTCCCTGAGATCCCCGTCGTAGGTCGAGAGCACCAGCAGCAACTTGAGAAAATCCAGGAGGTTCTCCCTTCCAGGCGAGATGAGGACCATTTCCGCTGAGGTGTCTCAAGGCTAATCACACCTTACCTCTGGAACTTCCAAAGGGTCCTTCACACCCTTGCTGCAACTCAATAAGATCCCCAACATACCCGTCTCCACTCGAGAGGAAGCACGAGAGTCCCGCCCACATCCAGAGGAGCCCCGTTTCCGCCTCCTAGCTCGAGAGGAGGGATCCTTTCCCTCAGTGATCGGGAAAGAGTTCCCAGTGTTCCCGGCGCATCTAAAGAGGAGGCGATCTCCACAGGAAAGGCGAGAGGAAATCCAGGGTCGGGCCACCATTTCCAGCGTCCCCCAGATGTCTCAGTCCATTCCAGGGAAACCTGTTTTCCCTGCACTGCCTCGACTTTCAAGACGAGGATCGACTCACACCACGGTGGCACATGGGACAGCCCTGTGGGAAAGCCTCGTTGGAAAGACTCGAGGGAAAGCCTCGTGGGAAAGCCTCGAGGGAAAGCCACAGTTGCTTTGATCAACCCGAAGGGAAGTGTGACACTGCTGCTACAGCTCGGGAGGAAAGCGGCACGTGCATGCCCGCACTCGAGACGAGGACTGACTACCCTGAGGAGAGTCCAGAAGTACCCCAAGATCCACGTCAGCCCTGGAGAGGAATCCTCACTTTCCGGCACCGACTCCAAACAAGGTCTTAGGCCCCGGCATCGACGGGAGAGGAATCCCGAGAGGCCCCGAGTAACTAGCATGGGGACTGGCCTTTCCTGAGGCCACCAGAGCGGGTCCCTGAGGTCCCCGTCGTAACGCGAGAACACCTGCAGCAACTCAAGAAAATGCAGGAGGTTCTCCCCTCCAGGGGAGATGAGGACCATTTCCTCTGAGGCGTCCCCAGGCTAATCACACCTAACCTCTGGAACTTCCAAAGGGTCCTTCACACCCTTGCTGCAACTAAAGAAGTTCCCCGACATACCTGTCTCCACTCAAGAGGAAGCACGAGAGTCCCGCCCAATCCAGAGGAGCCCCAGTTTCCGCCTCCAAGCTCGAGAAGAGGGATCCTTTCCCTGCGTCGTCGTGAAAGAATTCCCGGCGGTTGCGTCGCATCTCAAGAGGAGGCCCTCTCTACAGGAAAGCCGAGAGGAACTCCAGGGTCATGCCACCATTCCCAGAGTCCCCCAGATGTCTCAGTCTATTCCAGGGAAACCTGTTTTCCCTGCACTGCCTCGACTTTCAAGCCGAGGATCCACTCACACCATGGTGGCACGGGGGAACACCCTGTGGGAAAACCTCGTGGGAAAGCCTCATGGGAAACCCTCGAGGGAAAGCCACAGATCCCTTGATCCAAGCGAAGGGAAGCGTGACACTGCTGCTAAAGCTCGGGAGGAAAGCGCACTTGCATGCCCACACTCGAGACGAGGACTGACTCCCCTGGGGAGACTCCAGAAGTACCCCAAGGTCCATGTCAGCCCTGGAGAGGAATCCTCAGGTTCCGGCACCGACTCCACGCAAGGGCTTAGGCCCCGGCATCAGGGGAGAGGAATCCCGAGAGGCCCCCGAGCAACTCGTATGGGGACCTGCCTTTCCTGAGGCCACCAGAGCGGGTTCCTGATGTCCCCGTCGTTAGTCAAGAGCACCTGCCGCAACTCGAGAAAATCCAGGAGGTTCTCCCTTCCAGGCGAGATGAGGCCCATTTCCGCTGAGGCGTCTCGAGGCTAATCACACCAAACCTCTGGAACTTCCAAAGGGTCCTTCACACCCTTGCTGCAACTCAAGAAGTTCGCTGACATTACCGTCTCCACTCGAGAGGAAGCACGGAGAGTCCCGCCCACATCTAGAGGAACCCCGTTTCCGCCTCCTAGCTCGAGAGGAGGGATCCTTTCCCTGCGTGGTCGGGAAAGAATTCCCGGCGTTCCCGTCGCATCTCAAGAGGAGGCGCTCTCCACAGGAAAGGCGAGCGGAACTCCAGGGTCGTGCCACCATTCCCAGAGTCCCCCAGATGTCTCAGTCCATTCCAGGGAAACTTTTTTCCCTACACTGCCTCAACTTTCAGGACGAAGATCGACTCACACCACGGTGGCACGTGGGACAGCCCTTTGGGAAAGCCTGGAGGGAAAGCCACAGATCCCTTGATCCACGCGAAGGGAACCATGACACTGCTGCTGCAGCTCGGGAGGAAAGCGCACGTGCATGCTCCCACTCGAGACAAGGACTGACTCCCCTGGGGAGACTCCAGAAGTACTCCAAAATCCATGTCAGCACTGGAGAGGAAACCTCAGTTTCCGGCACCGACTCCACACAAGTTCTTAGGCCCCGGCACCGAAGGGAGAGGAATCCCGAGAGGTCCCCGTGCAACTTGCATGGGGACTGGCCTTTCCTGAGGCCACCAGAGAGGGTCCCTGAGGGCCCCGTCGTAGGTCGAGAGCACCTGCCGCAACTTGAATAAATCCAGGAGGTTCTCCCTTTCAGGCGAGATGAGGACCATTTCTGCTGAGACGTCTCGAGGCTAATCACACCTAACCTCTGGAAGTTACAAAGCGTCCTTCACACTCTTTCTGCAACTCAAGAAGTTCCCCGACATACCCGTTTCCACTCGAGAGGAAGCACGAGTGTCCCGCCCACATCCAGATGAGCCCCGTTTCCGCCTCATAGCTCAACAGGAGGGATCCATTCCCTGCGTGGTCGGGAAAGAATTCCCGGCGTTCCCGTCACATCTCAAGAGGGAGCGCTCTCCACAGGAAAGGCGAGAGGTACTCCAGGGTCGTGCCACCATTCCCAGATCCCCCAGATGTCTCAGTCCATTCCACGGAAGCCTGTTTTCCCGGCACTGACTCAACGTTCAAGACGAGGATCGACTGACACCACGGTGGCACGTGGGACATCACCTTGGGAAAGCTGTCGTGGGAAAGCCTGGTGGGAAAGCGTCGTGGGAAAGCCTCGCTTAAAACCTCGAGGGAAAGCCACTGATCCTAGGATACACGGGAAGGGAAGCGTGACACTGCTGCTACAGTTCGGGAGGAAAGTGCACGTGCATGCCCCCACTCGAGACGAGGACTGACTCCCCTGGGGAGACTCCAGAAGTACCCCAAGATCCATGTCAGAACTGGAGAGGAATTCTCAGTTTCCGACACCGACTCCACACAAGGTCTTAGGCCCTGGCATCGATGGGAGAGGAATCCCGAGAGGACCCCGAGCAAATCGCATGGGGACTGGCCTTTCCTGAGGCCACCAGAGCGGGTCCCTGAGGTCCCCGTAGTAATTCGAGAGCACCTGCCGCAACTTGAGAAAATCCAGGAGGTTCTCCCTTCTTGGCGAGATGAGGCCCATTTCCACTGAGTTCTCTCATGGCTAATCACACCTAACCTCTGGAACTTCCAAAGGGTCCTTCACACCCTTTCTGCAATTCAAGCAGATCACCAACATACCAGTCTCCACTCGAGAGGAAGAACGAGAGTCCCGCCCACATCCAGAGGAGCCCCGTTTCCGACTCCTAGCTCGAGAGGAGGGATCCTTTCCCTGCGTGGTCGGGAAAGAATTCCCGGCGTTCCCATCGCATCTCAAGAGGGGGCGCTCTCCACAGGGAAGGCGAGAGGAACTCCAGGGTCGTGCCACCATTCCCAGAGTCCCACAGATGTCTTAGTCCATTCCAGGGAAACCTGTTTTCCCTGCACTGCCTCGACTTTCAAGAAGAGGTTCGACTCACACCAAGGTGGCAGGTGGGACAGTCCTGTGGGAAAGCGTCGTGGGAAAGCGTCGTGGGAAAGCCTCGAGGGAAAGCCACAGATCCCTTGATCCTCGCGAAGGGAAGCTCAACACTGCTGCTACAGCTCGGAGGAAAGCGCACGTGCATGCCCCGACTCGAGACGAGGACTGACTCCCCTGGGGAGACTCCAGAAATACCCCAAGATACATGTCAGCACTGGAGAGGAATCCTCAGGTTTTGGCACAGACTCCACACAAGATCTTAGGTCCCGGCATCGACGGGAGACGAATCCCGAGAGACCCATGAGCAACTCGCATGGGGACTTCCCTTTCGTGAGGCCACAAGAGGGGGTCCCTGATGTCACCGTCGTAAGTCGAGAGCACCTGCTGCAACTCGAGAAAATCCAGGAGGTTCTCCTCTCCTGGCGAGATGAGGCCCATTTCCGCTGAGGGGTCTCGAGGCTAATCACACCTAAACTCTGGAACTTCCAAAGGGTCATTCACACCCTTGCTGCAACTCAAGAAGATTCCCCAACATGCTCGTCTCCACTCGACAGGAAGCACGAGAGTCCCGCCCACATCCAGAGGAGACCCGTTTCCGCCATCCTAGCTAGAGAGGAGGGATACTTTCCCTGCGTGGTCGGGAAAGAATTCCCGGCGTTCCCGTCGCATCTCAAGAGGAGGCGCTCTCCACAGGAAAGGCGAGAGGAACTCCAGGGTCGTTTCACCATTCCCAGAGCCCCCAGATGTCTCAGTCCATTCCAGGGAAACCTGTTTTCCCTGCACTGCCTCGACTTTCAAGCGGAGGATCGACTCACACCACGGTGGCACGTGGGACAGCCCTGTGGGAAAGCCTCGTGGGAAAGCCTCGTGGGAAAGCCTCTTGGGAAAGCCACAGATCACTTGATACCTCGCGAAGGGAAGCGCGACACTGTTGCTAAAGCTCGGGAGGAAAGCGCACGTTCATGCCCCCATTCGAGACGAGGACTGTCTCCCCTGGGGAGACTCCAGAAGTACCCCAAGATCCATGTCAGCACTGGAGAGGAATCCTCCGGTTCCGCCACCTACTCCACACAAGGTTTTATGCTCCGGCATCGACGGGAGAGGAATCCCTAGAGGCCCCCGAGTAACTCGCATGGGGACCGTCCTTTCGATATGCCACCAGAGCGGGTCCCTGAGGTCCCCGTCGTAAGTCGAGAGCACCTGCCACAACTCGAGAAAATCCAAGAGGTTCTCCCCTCCAGGCGAGATGAGGCCCATTTCCGCTGAGGCGTCTGGAGGCTAATCACACCTAACCTCTGGAACTTCCATAGGGTACTTCACACCCTTGCTGCAACTCAAGAAGTTCCCCGACATACCCGTCTCCAGTCGAGAGGAAGCACGAGAGTCCCGCCCACATCCAGAGGAGCCCCGTTTCAGCTTCCTAGCTCGAGAGGAGGGATCCTTTCCCTGCGTGGTTCGGGAAAGAATTTCTGGCGTTCCCGTTGCATCTCAAGAGGAGGCACTCTCCACAGGAAAGGCGAGAGGACTCCAGGGTCGTTCCCCCATTCCCAGAGTCCCCCAGATTTCTCAGTCCATTCCAGGGAAACCTGTTTTCCCTGCACTGCCTCGACTTTCAAGCCGAGGATCGACTCACACCACGGTGGCACGTGGGACAGCCCTGTGGGAAAGCATCGTGGAAAAGCCTCCTGGGAAAGCCTGGCAGGGAAAGCCACAGATCCCTTGATCCACGCGAAGGGAAGCGTGACACTGCTGCTACAGCTCGGGAGGAAAGCGCACGTGCATGCCACCACTTAGAGGAGGACTGACTCCCCTGGGGAGACTCCAGAAGTACCCCAAGATCCATGTCAGCACTGGAGAGGAATCCTCAGGTTCCGGCACCGACTCCACACAAGGTCTTAGGCCCCGGCATCGACGGGAGAGGAATCCCTAGAGGGCCCCGTGCAACTCGCATGGGGACTGGCCTTTCCTGAGGCCACCAGAGGGGGTCCCTGTGTTCCCCGTCGTAAGTCGAGAGCACCTGCCGCAACTCGAGAAAATCCAGGAGGTTCTCCCCTCCAGGCAAGATGAGGTCCATTTCCGCTGAGGCGTCTCGAGGCTAATCACACCTAACCTCTGGAACTTCCAACGGGTCCTTCACACCCTTGCTGCAACTCAAGAAGTTTCCCCGACATACCCGTCTCCACTCGAGAGGAAGCACGAGAGTTCCGCCCACATCCAGAGGAGCCCCGTTTCCGCCTCCTAGCTCGAGAGGAGGGATCCTTTCCCTGCGTGGTCGGGAAAGAAATTCCAGCGTTCCCGTTGAATCTCAAGAGGAGGCACTCTCCACAGGAAAGGCGAGAGGAACTCCAGGGTCGTTCCCCCATTCCCAGAGTCCCCCAGATTTCTCAGTCCATTCCAGGGAAACCTGTTTTCCCTGCACTGCCTCGACTTTCAAGCCGAGGATCGACTCACACCACGGTGGCACGTGCGACAGCCCTGTGGGAAATCCTCGTGGGAAAGCCTTGTGGGAAAGCCTCGAGGGAAAGCCACAGATCCCTTGATCCATGCGAATAGGAAGTGTGACATTGCTGCTACAGCTCGGGAGAAAAGCGCTCGGTGCATGCCCCCACTCGAGACGAGGACTGACTCCACTGGGGAGACTCCAGAAGTACCCCAAGATCCATGTCAGCACTGGGAGTGGAATCCTCAGGTTCCGGCACCGACTCCACACAAGGTCTTAGGCCCCGGCATCGACGAGAGAGGAATCCCGAGTGATCCCCGAGCAACTCGCAAGGGGACTGGCCTTTCCTGAGGCCACCAGAGCGGGTACTTGACGTCCCGGTCGTAGGTCGAGAGCACCTGCCGCAACTCGAGAAAATCCAGGAGGTTCTCCCCTCCAGGTGAGATGAGGCCCATTTCCGCTGAGGCGTCTCGAGGCTAATCACACCTAACGTCTGGAACTTCCAAAGGGTCCTTCACACCCTTGCTGCAACTCAAGAAATTTCTCGACATCCCTGTCGCCACTCGAGAGGAACACGAGCAGTCCCGCCCACATCGAGAGGAGCCCCGTTTCCGCCTCCTAGCTCGAGAGGAGGGATCCAATCCCTGCGTGGATGGGAAAGAATTCCCGGCGTTCCATGTCGCATCTCAAGAGAAGGCGCTCTCCACAGGAAAGGCGAGAGGAACTCCAGGGTGGTGCCACCATTCCCAGAGTCCCCCAGATGTCTCATTCTCATTCCAGGGAAAACTGATTTCCCTGCACATGCCTCGACTTTCAAGCCGAGGATCGACTCACACCACGGTGGCACGTGGGACAGCCCTGTGGGAAAGCCTCGTGGGAAAGCCTCATGGGAAAGCCTCGAGGGAAAGCCACAGATCCCTTAATCCACTCGAAGGGAAGCGTGACACTGCTGCTACACCTCGGGAGGAAAGAGTACGTGCATGCCCCCACTAGATACGAGGACTGACTACGCTGGGGAGACTTCCAGAAGTACCCCAAGATCCATGTCAGGCACAGGAGAGGAATCCTCAGGTTGGACAGCACCATCACCACTCAAGGTCTTAGGCCCCGGCATCGGACGGGAGAGGAATCCCGAGAGGCCCCCGAGCAACTCGCATGGGGACTGGCCTTTCCTGAGGCACCAGAGCGGGTCCCTGAGGTCCCCGTCGTAAGTCGAGAGCACCGTGCCAGCAACTCGAGAAAATCCAGGAGGTTCTCCCCTCCAGGCGAGATGAGGCCCATTTCCGCTGAGGCGTCTCGAGGCTAATCACACCTAAACTCTGGAACTTCCAAAGGGTCCTTCACACCCTTGCTGCAACTCAAGAAGTTCCCCGAACATATCCCGTCTCCACTCGAGAGGAAGCACGAGAGTCCCGCCCACATCCAGAGGAGCCCCGTTTCCGCCTCCTAGCTCGAGAGGAGGGATCCTTTCCCTGCGTGGTTCGGGAAAGAATTCTCCGGCGTTCCCGTCGCATCTCAAGAGGAGGCGCTCTCCACAGGAAAGGCGAGAGGAACTCCAGGGTCGTGCCACCATTCCCAGAGTCCCCCAGATGTCTCAGTCCATTCCAGGGAAACCTGTTTTCCCTGCACTGCCTCGACTTTCAAGCCGAGGATCGACTCACACCACGGTGGCACGTGGGACAAACCCTGTGGGAAAGCCTCGTGGGAAAGCCTCGGGAAAGCCTCGAGGGAAAGCCACAGATCCCTTGATCCACGCGAAGGGAAGCGTGACACTGCTGCTACAGCTCGGGAGGAAAGCGCACGTGCATGCCCCACTCGAGACGAGGACTGACTCCCCTGGGGAGACTCCAGAAGTAGCCCAAGATCCATGTCAGCACTGGAGAGGAATCCTCAGGTTCCGGCACCGACTCCACACAAGAGTCTTAGGCCCCGGCATCGACGGGAGAGGAATCCCGAGAGGCCCCCGAGCAACTCGCATGGGGACTGGCCTTTCCTGAGGCCACCAGAGCGGGTCCCTGAGGTCCCCGTCGTAAGTCGAGAGCACCTGCCGACAACTCGAGAAAATCCAGGAGGTTCTCCCTCCAGGCGAGATGAGGCCCATTTCCGCTGAGGCGTTCTCGAGGCTAATCACACCTAAACTCTGGAACTTCCAAAGCGGTCCTTCACACCCTTGCTGCAACTCAAGAAGTTCCCGACATACCCGATCTCCACTCGAGAGGAAGAACGAGAGTCCCGCCCACATCCAGAGGAGCCCCGTTTCCGCCTCCTAGCTCGAGAGGAGGCATCCTTTCCCTGCGTGTCGGGAAAGAATTCCCGGCGTTCCCGTCGCATCTCAAGAGGAAGCGCTCTCCACAGGAAAGGCGAGAGGAACTCCAGGGTCGTGCCACCATTCCCAGAGTCCCCCAGATGTCTCAGTCCATTCCAGGGAAACCTGTTTTCCCTGCACTGCCTCGACTTTCAAGCCGAGGATCGACTCACACCACGGTGGCACGTGGCAGCTGTGGGACAAGCCCTGTGGGAAAGCCTCGTGGGAAAGCCTCGAGGGAAAGCCACTGATCCCTTGATCCACGCGAAGGGAAGCGTGACACTGCTGCTACAGCTCGGGAGGAAAGCGCACGTGCATGCCCCCACTCGAGACGAGGACTGACTCCCCTGGGGAGACTCCAGAAGTACCCCAAGATCCATGTCAGCACTGGAGAGGAATCCTCAGGTTCCGGCACTCGACTCCACACAAGGTCTTAGGCCCGGCATCGACGGGAGAGGAATCCCGAGAGGCCCCCGAGCAACTCGCATGGGGACTGGCCTTTCCTGAGGCCACCAGAGCGGGTCCCTGAGGTCCCCGTCGTAAGTCGAGAGCACCTGCCGCAACTCGAGAAAATCCAGGAGGTTCTCCCCTCCAGGCGAGATGAGGCCCATTTCCGCTGAGGTCGTCTCGAGGCTAATCACACCTAACCTCTGGAACTTCCAAAGGGTCCTTCACACCCTTGCTGCAACTCAAGAAGTTCCCCGACATACCCGTCTCCACTCGAGAGGAAGCACGAGAGTCCCGCCCACATCCAGAGGAGCCCCGTTTCCGCCTCCTAGCTCGAGAGAGGGATCCTTTCCCTGCGTGGTCGGGAAAGAATTCCCGGCGTTCCCGTCGCATCTCAAGAGGAGGCGCTCTCCACAGGAAAGGCGAGAGGAACTCCAGGGTCGTGCCACCATTCCCAGAGTCCCCCAGATGTCTCAGTCCATTCCAGGGAAACCTGTTTTCCCTGCACTGCCTCGACTTTCAAGCCGAGGATCGACTCACACCACGGTGGCACGTGGGACAGCCCTGTGGGAAAGCCTCGTGGGAAAGCCTCGAGGGGAAAGCCACAGATCCCTTGATCCACGCGAAGGGAAGTGCGACACTGCTGCTACAGCTCGGAAGGAAAGCTGCACGTGCATGCCCCCACTCGAGACGAGGACTGACTCCCCTGGGGAGACTCCAGAAGTACCCCAAGATCCATGTCAGCACTGGAGAGGAATCCTCAGGTTCCGGCACCGACTCCACACAAGATCTTAGGCCCTGCATCGACGGGAGAGGAATCCCGAGAGGCCCCCGAGCAACTCGCATGGGGACTGGCCTTTCCTGAGGCCACCAGAGCGGGTCCCTGAGGTCCCAGTCGTAAGTCGAGAGCACCTGCCGCAACTCGAGAAAATCCAGGAGGTTCTCCCCTCCAGGCGAGATGAGGCCCATTTCCGCTGAGGCGTCTCGAGGCTAATCACACCTAACCTCTGGAACTTCCAAAGGGTCCTTCACACCCTTGCTGCAACTCAAGAAGTTCCCCGACATACCCGTCTCCACTCGAGAGGAAGCACGAGAGTCCCGCCCACATCCAGAGGAGCCCCGTTTCCGCCTCCTAGCTCGAGAGGAGGGATCCTTTCCCTGCGTGGTCGGGAAAGAATTCCCGGCGTTCCCGTCGCATCTCAAGAGGAGCGCTCTCCACAGGAAAGGCGAGAGGAACTCCAGGGTCGTGCCACCATTCCCAGAGTCCCCCAGATGTCTCAGTCCATTCCAGGGAAACCTGTTTTCCCTGCACTGCCTCGACTTTCAAGCCGAGGATCGACTCTCACCACGGTGGCACGTGGGACAGCCCTGTGGGAAAGCCTCGTGGGAAAGCCTCGAGGGAAAGCCACAGATCCCTTGATACACGCGAAGGGAAGCGCTGACACTGCTGCTACAGCTCGGGAGGAAAGCGCACGTGCATGCCCCCACTCGAGACGAGGACTGACTACCCTGGGGAGACTCCAGAAGTACCCCAAGATCCATGTCAGACACTGAGAGAGGAATTCTCAGGTTTCGGACACCGACTCCACACAAGGTCTTAGGCCCTGGCATCGACTGGAGAGGAATCCCGAGAGGACCCCGAGCAAACTCGCATGGGGACTGGCCTTTCCTGAGGCCACCAGAGCGGGTCCCTGAGGTCCCCGTCGTAAGTCGAGAGCACCTGCCGCAAACTCGAGAAAATCCAGGAGGTTCTCCCCTCCATTGGCGAGATGAGGCCCATTTTCCGCTGAGAGTCTCTCGAGGCTAATCACATCCTAACCTCTGGAACTTCCAAAGGGTCCTTCACACCCTTTGCTGCAACTCAAGCAAGTTCCCAACATACCCGTCTCCACTCGAGAGGAAGCAACGAGAGTCCCGCCCACATCCAGAGGAGCCCCGTTTCCGCCTCCTAGCTCGAGAGGAGGGATCCTTTCCCTGCGTGGTCGGGAAAGAATTCCCGGCGTTCCCGTCGCATCTCAAGAGGAGGCGCTCTCCACAGGAGAAGGCGAGAGGAACTCCAGGGTCGTGCCACCATTCCAGAGTCCCCCAGATGTCTCAGTCCATTCCAGGAAACCTGTTTTCCCTGCACTGCCTCGACTTTCAAGCAGAGGTATCGACTCACACCAAGGTGGCAGGTGGGACAGTCGTGTGGGCAAAGCGTCGTGGGAAAGCGTCGTGGGAAAGCCTCGAGGGAAAGCCACAGATCCCTTGATCCTACGCGAAGGGAAGCTCAACACTGCTGCTACAGCTCGGGACGAAAGCGCACGTGCATGCCCGCCGACTCGAGACGAGGACTGACTCGCCCTGGGGAGACTCCAGAAAGTACCCCAAGATCCATGTCAGCACTGGAGAGGAATCCTCAGGTTCCGGCACCGACTCCACACAAGGTCTTAGGCCCCGGCATCGACGGGAGAGGAATCCCTGAGAGGCCCCGAGCAACTCGCATGGGGACTGGCCTTTCCTGAGGCCACCAGAGCGGGTCCCTGAGTTCCCCGTCGTAAGTCGAGAGCACCTGCCGCAACTCGAGAAAATCCAGGAGGTTCTCCCCTCCAGGCAGAGATGAGGCCCATTTTGCGCTGAGGCATCTCGAGGCTAATGCACACCTAACCTCTGGAAACTTCCAAAGGGTCCTTCACACCCTTGCTGCAACTCAAGAAGTTCCCCGACATACCCGTCTCCACTCGAGAGGAAGCACGAGAAGTCCCGCCCACATCCAGAGAACCCCGTTTCCGCCTCCTAGCTCGAGAGGAGGGATCCAATCGCTGGGTGTCGGGAAAGAATTCCCGGCGTTCCCGTCGCATCTCAAGAGGAGGCGCTCTCCACAGGAAAGGCGAGAGGAACTCCAGGGTCGTGCCACCATTCCAGACGTCCCCCAGATGTCTCAGTTTCCATTCCAGGGAAAACTGATTTTCCCTGCACTGCCTCGACTTTCAAGCCGAGGATCGACTCACAGCCACCGGTGCTGTGGGACAGCCTGTGGGACAGCCTCGAGGGAAAGCCTCGAGGGAAAGCCACAGATCCCTTGATCCACGCGAAGGAAGCGTGACACTGCTGCTACAGCTCGGGAGGAAAGCGCACGTGCATGCCACCCACTCGAGACGAGGACTGACTCCCCTGGGGAGACTCCAGAAGTACGCCAAGATCCATGTCAGCACTGGAGAGGAATCCTCAGGTTCTCTACACAAGGTCTGATGCCGGGGTCCAGCCCCGGTGGATCCAGGGAATTCGAAGGGTGGACGGCGTTGGCGTGGAAAGACTTGTTTATTTATTAATGTAAGATTAGATTAGGAAACTATAGTGTAGTAAGAAGATTAAGTGGAGGAAGAAGGCTGAATAGCTTGGTTTACTCGGACGGTCAATAAAATTCCAGACAAGGAATTTGCACCTCCTACGTTGGCCACCGGCGCCCGCTTGAATATCTAAGGGTGCCTCGCCTTAAGCTCCCTTTCGTGCGGGTCTTAACAGCCAGGGCAAGTAAGTAGACCTGGCGAGACTCCGCACTCCAGGTGGAGATTCATCCTGAAGTTATAGTAAAGAGCAGAGAGAAGGAAAGTTAGAGAAGAAGAAAGAGAGAGAAAGACACGGGGGGAGCCAGAGTCCCAAGAAACCAGGCTGAGAGACTAGTTCGAGAAGCTGGTCCGAGAATCTGGCCCCCGGCCCCTGGCCTCCTCCTTTATTGTTCAGAAGGCCTTTTATACTTTTGATAAAACATGGAGATCAATGGATAACACAAAATTATATAGTGTTCGCAACCCAGATTCTTTCTGTATATCATTTTGTATACAAAAGGTCTCAGGTGATTTACATTATCTTCTGGCCAAGAGGCTTGTTAACACTTTTTGGCTCTCTTCCTTAATGAATGTTAATTTTGTTTCCCCTGAAGTGTTTTTCTTTAATCTGCATCTCCTTAAAGCATTAAAGTTACATCTCTATAGAACAAAGGTGCAGTGGGTTATAACAAAGAAGGTACTTAACTCAAAGATCTAATGTTGCTAATACCAGGTCTACTACTTGTTTTTCTATATACCAACTATATCTAAAAATAAAGGATATGAAAATTTGGCAGCAAGCATTGACCCAAAAAATGAAACTTTTAATCAGTCCTATTCTAAAGATTTTGACTCCTCGGAAGCTCCTGCATTCCTAGGATGTTTTAAGCTTCCTGTGCCTCCTGCGGTCAGGAGGCCTCAAACAATCACAAGCGCAGCTGTACGAGTCCTACAGGCAGGCTAGAAAGAAATCAGAGGGTTTTTGGATTGAAACACTCTTTCAAATGCAGAAGACTAACGGCCTGAATTGACTTTTTCCAGAAAAGGTCAGAAGAGTGAAAAAGCAGAGCACAAAAACCGGCAGATTTTTGTTGGGGTACGTGCTTAAAAATTTCAAGAGGGATCCCTGAAGTCTGAGCACGCCTTGCGTATGTCAGCTTCCTTCCTCATAACCTTGTCACGGGCGGGCTACCTCACACTGGCTCCCGGCAGTCTTAGGCCCCGGCATCGACGGGAGAGGAATCCCGAGAGGCCCCGAGCAACTCGCATGCGGACTGGCCTTTCCTGAGGCCACCAGAGCGGGTCCCTGAGGTCCCCGTCGTAAGTCGAGAGCACCTGCCACAACTCGAGAAAATCCAGGAGGTTCTCCCTCCAGGCGAGATGAGGCCCATTTCCGCTGAGGCATCTCGAGGCTAATCACACCTAACCTCTGGAACTTCCAAAGGGTCCTTCACACCCTTGCTGCAACTCAAGAAGTTCCCCGACATACCCGACTCCACTCGAAAGAAGCACGAGAGTCCCGCCCACATCCAGAGGAGCCCCGTTTCCGCCTCCTAGCTCGAGGGAGGGATCCTTTCCCTGCGTGGTGGGGAAAGAATTCCCGGCGTTCCCGTCGCATCTCAAGAGGAGGCGCTCTCCACAGGAAAGGCGAGAGGAACTCCAGGGTCGTGCCACCATTCCCAGAGTCCCCCAGATGTCTCAGTCCATTCCAGGGAAACCTGTTTCCCTGCACTGCCTCGACTTTCAAGCGAGGATCGACTCACACCACGGTGGCAGTGGGACAGCGCTGTGGGAAAGCCTCGTGGGAAAGCCTCGTGGAAAACCTCGAGGGAAAGCCACAGATCCTTGATCCACTCGAAGGGAAGCGTGACACTGCTGCTACAGCTGGGGAGGAAAGCGCACGTGCATGCCCCCTCTCGAGACGAGGACTGACTCCCCTGGGGAGACTCCAGAAGTACCCAAGATCCATGTCAGCACTGGAGAGGAATCCTCAGGTTCCGGCACTGGCTCCACACAAGATCTTAGGCCCGCATCGACGGAGAGGAATCCCGAAGAGACCCGGAGCAACTCGCATGGGGACTGGCCTTTCCTGACGCCACCACAGCGGGTCCCTGAGGTCCCCGTCGTAAGTCGAGAGCACCTGCCGAAACTCGAGAAAATCCAGGAGGTTCTCCCTCCAGGCGAGATGAGGCCCATTTCCGCTGAGGCGTCTCGAGGCTAATCACACCTAAACTCTGGAACTTCAAAGGGTCCTTCACACCCTTGCTGCAACTCAAGAAGTTCCCCGACATACCCGACTCCACTCGAGAGGAAGCACGAGAGTCCCGCCCACATCCAGAGGAGCCCCGTTTCCGCCTCCTAGCTCGAGAGGAGGGATCCTTTCCCTGCGTGGTCGGGAAAGAATTCCCGGCGTTCCCGTCGCATCTCAAGTGGAGGCGCTCTCCAAAGGAAAGGCGAGAGGAACTCCAGGGTCGTGCCACATTCCCAGAGTCCCCCAGATGTCTCAGTCCATTCCAGGGAAACCTGTTTTCCCTGCACTGCCTCGACTTTCAAGCCGAGGATCGACTCACACCACGGTGGCACGTGGGACAGCCCTGTGGGAAAGCCTCGTGGGATCGTGGAAAGCCTCGAGGGAAAGCCCTGATCCCTTGATCCACGCGAAGGGAAGCGTGACACTGCTGCTACAGCTCGGGAGGAAAGCGCACGTGCATGCCCCCACTCGAGACGAGGACTGACTCCCTGGGGAGACTCCAGAAGTACCCCAAGATCCATGTCAGCACTGGAGAGGAATCCTCAGGTTCCGGCACCGACTCCACACAAGTCTTAGGCCGCATCGACGGAGAGGAATCCCGAGAGGCCCGCAACTCGCATGGGGACTGGCCTTTCCTGACGCCACCACAGCGGGTCCCTGAGGTCCCCCGTCGTAAGTCGAAAGAGCACCTGCCGCAACTCGAGAAAATCCAGGAGGTTCTCCCTCCAGGCGAGATGAGGCCCATTTCCACTGAGGCGTCTCGAGGCTAATCACACCTAAACTCTGGAACTTCCAAAGGTCCTTCACACCCTTGCTGCAACTCAAGAAGTTCCCCGATATATTGTCTCCACTCGAGAGGAAGCACGAGAGTCCCGCCCACATCCAGAGGAGCCCCGTTTCCGCCTCCTAGCTCGAGAGGAGGGATCCTTTCCCTGCGGTCGGGAAAGAATTCCCGGCGTTCCCGTCGCATCTCAAGTGGAGGCGCTCTCCACAGGAAAGCGAGAGGAACTCCAGGGTCGTGCCACATTCCCAGAGTCCCCCAGATGTCTCAGTCCATTCCAGGGAAACCTGTTTTCCCTGCACTGCCTCGACTTTCAAGCCGAGGATCGACTCACACCACGGTGGCACGTGGGACAGCCCTGTGGGAAAGCCTCGAGGGAAAGCCCCTGAACCCTTGATCCACGCGAAGGGAAGCGTGACACTGCTGCTACAGCTCGGAGGAACGCACGTGCATGCCTCCACTCGAGACGAGGACTGACTCCCCTGGGGAGACTCCAGAAGTACCCCAAGCTCCATGTCAGCACTGGAGATGGAATCCTCAGGTTCCGGCACTGACTCCACACAAGGTTTAGGCCCCAGCATCGACGGGAGAGGAAACCCGAAGAGCCCCCGAGAGGCCCCCGAACTCGCAAGGGACTGGCCTTTCCTGAGGCCGCCAGAGGGTCCCTGAGGTCCCCGTCGTAAGTCCAGAGCACCTGCCGCAACTTGAGAAAATCCAGGAGGTTCTCCCTCCAGGCGAGATGAGGCCCATTTCCGCTGAGGCGTCTCGAGGCTAATCACACCTAACATCTGGAACTTCCAAAGGGTCCTTCACACCCTTGCTGCAACTCAAGAAGTTCCCGACATACCCGAATCCACTCGAGAGGAAGCACGAGAGTCCGCCCATATCCAGAGGAGCCCCGTTTCCGCCTCCTAGCTCGAGAGAGGGATCCTTTCCCTGCGTGGTCGGGAAAGAATTCCCGGCGTTCCCGTCGCATCTCAAGTGGAGGCGCTCTCCACAGGAAAGGCGAGAGAACTCCAGGGTCGTGCCACATTCCCAGAGTCCCCAGATGTCTCAGTCCATTCCAGGGAAACCTGTTTTCCTGCACTGCCTCGACTTTCAAGCCGAGGATCGACTCACACCACGGTGGCACGTGGACAGCCCTGTGGGAAAGCCTCGTGGGAAAGCCTCGGAGGGAAAGCCACAGATCCCTTGATCCACGCGAAGGAAAGTGCGACACTGCTGCTACAGCTCGGGAGGAAAGTGCACGTGCATGCCCCACTCGAGACGAGGACTGACTCCCCTGGGGAGACTCCAGAAGTACCCCAAGATCCATGTCAGCACTGGAGAGGAATCCTCAGGTTCCGGCACCGACTCCACACAAGGTCTTAGGCCCCCGCATCGACGGAAGAGGAATCCGAGAGGCCCCCGAGCAACTCGCATGGGGACTGGCCTTTCCTGACGCCACCACAGCGGGTCCCTGAGGTCCCTCGTAAGTCGAGAGCACCTGCCGCAACTCGAGAAAATCCAGGAGGTTCTGCCCTCCAGGCGAGATGAGGCCCATTTCCACTGAGGCGTCTCGAGGCTAATCACACCTAACCTCTGGAACTTCCAAAGGGTCCTTCACACCCCTTGCTGCAACTCAAGAAGTTCCCCGATATACCCGTCTCCACTCGAGAGGAAGCACGAGAGTCCGCCCACATCCAGAGGAGCCCCGTTTCCGCCTCCTAGCTCGAAGAGGGATCCTTTCCCTGCGTGGTCGGGAAAGAATTCCCGGCGTTCCGTCGCATCTCAAGTGGAGGCGCTCTCCACAGGAAAGGCGAGAGGAACTCCAGGGTCGTGCCACATTCCCAGAGTCCCCCCAGATGTCTCAGTCCATTCCAGGGAAACCTGTTTTCCCTGCACTGCCTCGACTTTCAAGCCGAGGATCGACTCACACCACGGTGGCACGTGGGACAAAGCCCTGTGGGGAAAAGC
>NW_017205356.1:0-5312 GCF_001704415.2 Capra hircus
GGGAGACTCCAGAAGTACCCCAAGATCCATGTCAGCACTGGAGAGGAACCCTCAGGTTCCGGCACCCACTCCGCACAAGATCTTAGGCCCCGCATCGACGGAGAGGAAACCGAGAGGACCCCGAGAGGCCACCGAGAAACTCGCATGGGGGACTGGCCTTTCCTGAGGCCACCAGAGAGGGTCCCTGAGGTCCCCGACGTAAGTCGAGAGCACCTGCCGCAACTCGAGAAAATCCAGGAGATTCTCCCCTCCAGGTGAGATGAGGCCCATTTCCGCTGAGGCGTCTCGAGGCTAATCACACCTAAACTCTGGAACTTCCAAAGGGTCCTTCACACCCATGCTGCAACTCAAGAAGTTCCACGACATACCCGACTCCACTAGAGAGGAAGCACGAGAGTCCCGCCCACATCCAGAGGAGCCCCGTTTCGCCTCCTAGCTCGAGAGGACGGATCCTTTCCCCGCGTTGTCGGGAAAGAATTCCCGGCGTTCCCATTGCATCTCAAGTGGAGGCGCTCTCCACAGGAAAGGCGAGAGGAACTCCAGGGACGTGCCACCATTCCCAGAGTCCCCCAGATGCCTCAGTCCATTCCAGGGAAATCAGTTTTCCCTGCACTGCCTCGACTTTCAAGCCGAGGATCGACTCACAACACGGTGGCACGTGGGACAGCCCTGTGGGAAAGCCTCAGGGGGAAAGCCTTTTGGGAAAGCCTCGAGGGAATGCCCCAGATCCCTTGTTCCACGCGAAGGGAAGCGTGACATTGCTGCTACAGCTCGGGAGTAAAGGGCACGTGCATGACCCAACTCGAGACGAGGATTGACTTCCCTGGGGAGATTCCAGAAGTACCCAAAGATCCATGTCAGCACTGGAGAGGAATCCTCAGGTCCTGGCACCGACTCCACACAAGGTCTTAGGCCCCGATATCGACTGGAGAGGAATCCCGAGACCCCGAGTAACTCGCAAGGAAATTTCCTTTACCGATGCCACCAGGCGCGTCCCTGAGGTCCCCGTCGTAAGTCCAGTGCACCTGACACAACTCGAGAAAATCCAAGAGGTTCTGCCCTCCAGGCGAGATGAGGCCCATTTCCGCTGAGGCGTCCTGAGGCTAATCACACCTGACCTCTGGAACTTCCAAAGGATCATTCACACCTTTGCTGCAACTCAAGAAGTTCCCTGACATACCCGTCTCCACTCGAGAGGAAGCACGAGAGTCCCGACCACATCCAGAGGAGCCCCGTTTCCACCTCCTAGCTCGAGAGGAGGGATCCTTTCCCTGCGTGCTCGAGAAAGAATTCCCGGCGTTCCTGTCGCAACTCAAGAGGAGGCGCTCTCCACAGGAAAGGCGAGAGGAACTCCGGGTCATGCCAGCATTCCAGAGTCCCCCAGATGTCTCAGTCCATTCCAGGGAAACCTGTTTTCTCTGCACTGTTTTGACTTTCAAGCCGAGGATAGACTCACACCACGGTGGCACGTGGACAGCCCTGTGGGAAAGCCTCGTGGGAAAGCCTCGAGGGAATGCCACAGATCCCTTGTTCCACGTGAAGGAAAGGGTGACACTGCGGCTACAGCTCGGAGGAAATCGCACGTGCATGCCCCCCTCGAGACGAGGACTGACTCCGCTGGGGAGACTCCAGAAGTACCCCAAGATCCATGTCAGAACTGGAGAGGAAACCTCAGGTCTGGCACCGACTCCACACAAGGTCTTAGGCCCCGATATCGACTGGAGAGGAATCCCGAGAGACCCCCGAGAGGCCCCGAGCAACTCGCAAGGGGACTGGCCTTTCCTGAGGCCACCAGAGCGGGTCCCTGAGGTCCCCGTCGTAAGTCGAGAGCACCTGCCTTAACTCGAGAAAATCCAGGAGGTTCTCCCCTCCAGGCGAGATGAGGCCATTTCCGCTGAGGCGTCTCGAGGCTAATCACACCTAAACTCTGGAACTTCCAAAGGGTCCTTCACACCCTTGCTGGAACTCAAGAAGTTCCGCAACATTCCCGACTCCACTCGAGAGGAAGCACGAGAGTCCCGCCCACATCCAGAGGAGCCCCGTTTCCGCCTCGTAGCTCGAGAGGAGGGATCCTTTCCCTGCGTGGTCGGGAAAGAATTCCCGGCGTTCCCGTCACATCTCAAGAGGAGGCGCTAACCACAGGAAAGGCGAGAGGAACTCCAGGGTCGTGCCACCATTCCCAGAGTCGCCCAGATGTCTCAGTCCATTCCAGGGAAACCTGTATTCCCTGCACTGCCTCAACTTTCAAGCCGAGGATCGACTCACACCACGGTGGCACGTGGGACATCCCAGTGGGAAAGCCTCGTGGGAAAACCTCGTGGGAAAGCCTCGAGGGAAAGCCACAGATCCCTTGATCCACTCGAAGGGAAGCGTGACACTGCTGCTACAGCTGGGGAGGAAAGCGCATGTGCATGCCCCCACTCGAGACGAGGACTGACTCCCCTGGGGAGACTCCAGACGTACCCCAAGATCCATGTCAGCACTGGAGAGGATTCCTCAGGTTCCGGCACTGACTCCACACAAGGTCTTAGGCCCAGCATCGACGGGAGAGGAAACCGAGAGGCCCCGAGAGGCCACCGAGAAACTCGAATGGGGACTGGCCTTTCCTGAGGCCACCAGAGAGGGTCCCTGAGGTCCCCGACGTAAGTCGAGAGCACCTGCCGCAACTCGAGAAAAATCCAGAGGTTCCCCCTCCAGGCGAGATGAGGCCCATTTCCGCTGAGGCGTCTCGAGGGCTAATCACACCTAAACTCTGGAACTTCCAAAGGGTCCTTCACACCCATGCTGCAACTCAAGAAGCTCCACGACATACCCGACTCCACTCGAGAGGAAGCACGAGAGTCCCGCCCATATCCAGAGGAGCCCCGTTTCCGCCTCCTAGCTCGAGAGGACGGATCCTTTCCCGGTTGTCGGGAAAAATTCCCGGCGTTCCATCGCATCTCAAGTGGAGGCGCTCTCCACAGGAAAGGCGAGAGGAACTCCAGGGACGTGGGCAGAAGGAGTCCATTCCAGGGAAACCTGTTTTCCTTGCACTGCCTCGACTTTCAAGCCGAGGATCGACTCACACCACGGTGGCACGTGGGACAGCCCTGTGGGAAAGCCTCGTGGGGAAAGCCTCGAGGGAAAGCCACTCGAGGAAAGCCACAGATGCCTTGATCCACGCGAAGGGAAGCGTGACACTGCTGCTACAGCTCGGGAGGAAAGCGCACGTGCATGCCCCCTCTCGAAACGAGGACTGACTCACCTGGGGGAGACTCCAGAAGTAACCCCAAGATCCATGTCATCACTGGAGAGGAATCCTCAGGTTCCGGCACCGACACCGCACAATGTCTTAGGCCTGGGCATCGATGGGAGAGGAATCCCGAAAGGCCCCCGAGCAACTCGCATGGGGACTGGCCTTTCCTGAGGCCACCAGAGCGGGTCCCTGAGGACCCCGTTCTAAGTCGAGAGCGCCTGCCGCAACTCGATAAAATCCAGGAGGTTCTCCCTTCCAGGCGAGATGACGCCCATTTCTGCTGAGACGTCTCGAGGCTAATCACACCTAACCTCTGGAAGTTCCAAAGGGTCCTTTCACACCCTTTCTGCAACTCAAGAAGTTCCCCGACATACCCGTTTCCACTCCAGAGGAAGCACGAGAGTCCGCCCACATCCAGAGGAGCCCCGTTTCCGCCTCATAGCTCGATAGGAGGCATCCTTTCCCTGCGTGGTCGTGAAAGAATTCCCCGGCGTTCCCGTTACATCTCAAGAGGGGGCGCTCTCCACAGGAAAGGCGAGAGGAACTCCAGTGTGGTCCACCTTTCCCAGATCCCCCAGATGTCTCAGTCCATTCCACGGAAGCCTGTTTTCCCGGCACTGCCTCAACTTTCAAGCCAAGGATCGACTGACACCACGGTGGCACGTGGAACATCACTGTGGGAAAGCGTCGTGGGAAGCCTGGTGGGAAAGCGTCGTGGGAAAACCTCGTGGAAAGCCTCGAGGGAAAGCCACTGATTCTAGGATACACGGGAAGGGAAGCGTGACACTGCTGCTACAGCTCGGGAGGAAAGCGCACGTGCATGCCCCCCACTCGAGACAAGGCCTGACTCCCCTGAGGAGACTCCAGAAATACCCCAAGGTCCATGTCAGCACTGGAGAGGAATCCTCAGGTTCCGACACCGACTCCACACAAGGTCTTAGGCATCGGCATCGGCAGGAGAGGGAATCCCGAGAGGCCCCCTAGCAACTCGCATGGGGACTGGCGTTTCCCTGAGGCCACCAGAGCGGGTCCCTGAGGTCCCCGTCGTAAGTCGAGAGCACCTGCCGCAACTCGAGAAAATCCAGGAGGTTCTACCCACCAGGCGAGATGAGGCCCATTTCCGCTGAGGTGTCTCGAGGCTAATCACACCTAACCTCTGGAACTTCCAAAGGGTCCTTCACACCCTTGCTGCAACTCAAGAAGATCCCTGACATACCAGTCTCCACCCGAGAGGAAGCACGAGAGTCCCACTCACATCCAGAGGAGCCCCGTTTCCGCCTCCTAGCTCGAGAGGAGGGATCCTTTCCCTGCGTGCTCAGGAAAGAATTCCCGGCGTTTCCGTCGCATCTCAAGAGGAGACGCTCTCCACAGGAATGGCGAGACGAACTCCAGGGTCGTGCCACCATTCCCAGAGTCCCCCAGATGACTCCGTCCATTCCAGGGAAACCTCTTTTCCCTGCACTGCCTCGACTTTCAAGCTGAGGATCGACTCACACCACTGTGGCACGTGGGACAGCCCTGTCGGAAAGCCTCGTGGGAAAGCCTCGTGGGAAAGCCTCGTGGGAAAGCCTCGAGGGAAAGCCACAGATGCCTTGATCCACGCGAAGGGAAGCGAGACTCTGCTGCTACAGCTCTGGAGGAAAGCGCACCTGCATGCCCCCACTCGGGACGAGGACTGACTCCCCTGGGGAGACTCCAGAAGTACCCCAGGATCCATGTCAGCACTGGACAGAAATCCTCAGGTTCCGGCACCGACTCCACACAAGATCTTAGGCCCCGGCATCGACGAGAGAGGAATCCCGAGAGGCCCCGAGCAACTCGCATGGGGACTGGCCTTTCCTGAGGCACCAGAGTGACTCCCCAGGGGAGTGGGTCCCTAGCAGTGTCATGCTTCCCTTCGCGTGGATCAAGGGATCTGTGGCTTTCCCTCGAGGCTTTCCCACGAGGCTTTTCCACGAGGCTTTCCCAGTGGGCTGTCACGTGCCACCGTGGTGTGAGTCGATCCTAGGCCTTGAAAGTCAAGGCAGTGCAAGGAAAACAGGTTTCCCTGGAATGGACTGAGACATCTGTGGGACTC
>NW_017205357.1:0-5312 GCF_001704415.2 Capra hircus
CCTAAAGACCTTGTGTGGAGTCGGTGCCAGGACCTGAGGATTCCTCTCCAGTGCTGACATGGATCTTGGGTACTTCTGGAGTATCCCAATGGGAGTCAGTCTTCGTCTCGAGTGGGGCATGCACGTGCGCTTTCCTCCCGAGCTGTAGCAGCAGTGTCGCGCTTCCCTTCGCGTGGATCAAGGGATCTGTGGCTTTCTCTCGAGGCTTTCCCGGAGGCTGTTCCATGTACCACAGTGGTGTGAGTCGATCCTCGGCTTGAAAGTCGAGGCAGTGCAGGGAAAACAGGTTGCCCTGGAATGGAGTGAGACATCTGGGGGACCTGGCAATGGTGGCACGACCCTGGAGTTCCTCTCGCCTTTCTTGTGGAGAGCACCTCCTCTTGAGATGCGACGGGAACGCCGGGAATTCTTTCCAGACCACGCAGGGAAAGGATCCCACCTCTCGAGCTAGGAGGCGGAAACGGGGCTCTCCTGGATGTGGGCGGGACTCTCGTGCTTCCTCTCGAGTCGAGACGGAAATGTTGGGGAACTTCTTGAGTTGCAGCAAGGGAGTGAAGGACCCTTTTGAAGTTCGAGAGGTTAGGTGTAATAAGCCGTGAGACGCCTCAGCGGAAATTGGCCTCATCTCGCCTGGAGGGGAGAACCTCCTGGATTTTCTCGAGTTGCAGCAGGTGCTCTCGACTTACGACGGGGAGCTCATGGACTCGCTCTGGTGGCCTCAGGAAAGGCCAGTCCCCATGCGAGTTGCTCGGGGGCCTCTCGGGATTCCTCTCCCGTCGATGCCGGGGCCTAAGACCTTGTGTGGATTCGGGGCCGGGAACTTAGGATTCCTCTCCAGTGCTGACATAGATCTTGGGGTTCTTCTGGAGTCTCCCCAGGGGAGTCAGTCCTCGTCTAGAGTGGGGGCATGCACCTGCGCTTTCCTCCCGAGCTGTAGCAGCAGTGTCACGCTTTCCTTCGCGTGGATCAAGGGATCTGTGGCTTTCCCCTCGAGGCTTTCCCACGAGGCTTACCCACAGGGCTGTCCCACGTGCCACCGTGGTGTGAGTCGATCCTTGGCTTGAAAGTCGAGGCAGTGCAGGGAAAACATGATTTCCTGGAATGGACTGAGACATCTTTGGGCTCTGGGAATGGTGACACGACCCTGGAGTTCCTCTCACCTTTCCTGTGGAGAGCGCCTCCTCTTGAGGTGCGACGGGAACGCCGGGAATTCTTTCCCGACCACGCAGGGAAAGGATCCCACCTCTCGAGGTAGGAGGCAGAAACGGGGCTCCTCTGGATGTGGGTGGGACTCTCGTGCTTCCTCTCGAGGAAACGGATATGTCGGGAATTTCTTGAGTTGCAGCAAGGGTGTGAAGGACCCTTTTGGAAGTTCCAGAGGTTAGGTGTGATTAGCCTCGAGACGCCTCAGCGGAAATGGTCCTCATCTCGCCTGGAGGGGAGAACTTCCTGGATTTTCCCGAGTTGGCGGGCAGGTGCTATCGACTTACGACAGGAACCTCAGGGACCCGCTCAGGTGGCCTCTGGAAAGGTCAGTCCCCATGCGAGTTGCTCGGGGGCCTCTCGGGATTCCTCTCCCTTCGATGCAGGGGCCTAAGACCTTGTGTGGAATCGGTGCCGGAACCTGAGGATTCCTCTCCAGTGCTGACATGGATCTTGGGGAACTTCTTTAGTCTCCCCAGGGAAGTCAGTCCTCGTCTCTAGTGGGGGGCATGCACGTGCGTTTCCTCCCAAGCTGTAGCAGCAGTGTCATGCTTCCCTTCGCGTGGATCAACGGATCTGTGGCTTTCCCTCGAGGCTTTCCCACGAGCTTTCCCACGAGGCTTTCCCACAGGGCTGTCCCACGTGCCACCGTGGTGTGAGTGGATCCTCAGCTTGAAAGTCGAGGCAGTGCAGGAAAAAACAGGTTACCCTGTGATGGACTGAGACATCTGGGGGACTCTGGGAATGGTGGCACGAACCTGGAGTTCCTCCTCTCGCCTTTCCTCTGGAGAGCGCCTCCTCCTGAGATGCGACGGCAACGCCGGGAATTCTTTCCCGACCAGGCAGGGAAAGGATCCCTCCTCTCGAGCAAGAGGCGGAAACGGGGCTCTTCTGGATGTGGGCGGGACTCTCGTGCTTCCTCTCGATTGGAGACGGGAATGTCGGGAACTTCTTGAGTTGCAGCAAGGTTGTGAAGGACCCTATTGAAGTTCCAGAGGTTAGGTGTGGTTAGCCTCGAAACGCCTCAGCGGAAAATGGGCCTCATCTCTCCTGGAGGGGAGAACCTCCTGGATTTTCTCGAGGTGCTGTAGGTGCTCTCGACTTATGATGGGGACCTCAGGGGCCCGCTCTGGTGGCCTCAGGAAAGGCCAGTCCCCATGCCAGTTGCTCGGTGGCCTCTCGGATTCCTCCTCCAGTCAATGCCGGGCCCTAAGACCTTGTGTGGAGTCGGTCCAAACCTGAGGATTCCTCTCCAGTGCTGACATGGATCTTGGGGTACTTCTGGAGTCTCCCAGGGGAGTCAGTCCTCGTCTCGAGTGGGGGCATGCACGTGGCTTTCCTCCCGAGCTGTAGGAGCAGTGTCATGATTTCCCTTCGCTTGGATCAGGGGATCTGTGGCTTTCCTCGAGGCTTTCCCACGAGGCTTTTCACGAGGCTTTCCCACAGGGCTGTCCCACGTGCCACCGTGGTGTGAGTCCATCCTCGGCTTCAAAGTCGAGGAAGTGAAGGGAAAACAGGTTTCCCTGGAATGGACTGAGACATCTGGGGAACTCTGGGAATGGTGGCACACGACCTGGAGTTCCTCTGGCCTTTCCTGTGGAGAGCGCCTCCTCTTGAGATGCGACAGGGAACGCCGGGAATTCTTTCCCGACCACGCAGGGAAAGGATCCCTCCTCTCGAGCTAGGAGGCGGAAACGGGGCTCCTCTGAATGTGGGCGGGACTCTCGTGCTTCCTCCTGAGAAGAGAGACGGTAATATCGGGGACCTTCTTGTGTTGCAGCAATGGTGTGAAGGACCCTTTGGAAGTTCCAGAGCTTAGGTGTGATTAGCCTCGAAACGCCTCAGCGGAAATGGGCCTCATCTCTCCTGGAGGGGAGAACCTCCTGGATTTTCTCGAGGTGCGGCAGGTGCTCTCGACTTATGACGGGGACCTCAGGGGCCCGCTCTGGTGGCATCAGGAAAGGCCAGTCCCCATGCGAGTTGCTCGGGGCCTCTCAGATTCCCCTGCGGGCGATGCAAGGGCCTAAGACCTTGTGTGGAGTCGGTGCCGCAACCTGAGGATTCCTCTCCAGTGCTGACATGGATCTTGGGGTACTTCTGGACTCTCCCCAGGGGAGTCAGTCCTCGTCTCAAGTGGGAGCAGGCACGTGCGCTTCCTCCCGAGCTGTAGCAGCAATGTCACGCTTCCCGTCGAATGGATCAAGGGGATCTGTGGCTTTCCCTCAAGGCTTTCCCTCGAGGCATTTACACGAGACTTTCCCACAGGGCTGTCACACGTGCCACCGTGGTGTGAGTCGATCCTCGGCTTGAAAGTCGAGGCAGTGCAGGGAAAACAGGTTTCCCTGGAATGGACTGAGATATCTGGGGGACTCCGGGAATGGTGACATGACCCTGGAGTTCCTCTCGCCTTTCCTGTGAAGAGGCCTCCTCATCAGATGCGGGAACGATGGGAATTCTTTCCCGAACACGCAGTGAAAGGATCCCTCCTCTCGAGCTAGGAGGCGGAAACGCGGGCTCCTCTGGATGTGGGCGGGACTCTCGTGCTTCCTCTCGAGTGGAGACGGGTATGTCGGGGAACTTCTTGAGTTGCAGCAGGGGGGGGGAAGGACCCTTTGGAAAGTTCCTTAGGTTAAGTGTGATTAGCCTCAAGACGTCTCAGCGGAAATGGCCTCATCTTGTCTGGAGGGGAGAACCTCCTGGATTTTCTCAAGTTGCGGCTGGTTCTCGCGACTTACGACGGGGACCTCAGGGACCCACTCTCTTGGCCTCAGGAAAGGCCAGTTCCCAAGCGAGTTGCTCAGGGGCCTCTTGGGATTCCTCTCCCGTCTATGCTGGGCCTAAGACCTTGTGTGGAGTCGGTGCCGGAACCTGAGGATTCCTCTCCAGTGCTGACATGGATCTTGGGGTACTTCTGGACTCTCCCCAGGGGAGTCAGTCCTCGTCTCAAGTGGGAGCAGGCACGTGCGCTTCCTCCCGAGCTGTAGCTGCAATGTCACGCTTCCCGTCGAATGGATCAAGGGATCTGTGGCTTTCCCTCAAGGCTTTCCCTCGAGGCATTTACACGAGACTTTCCCACAGGGCTGTCACACGTGCCACCGTGGTGTGAGTCGATCCTCGGCTTGAAAGTCGAGGCAGTGCAGGGAAAACAGGTTTCCCTGGAATGGACTGAGATATCTGGGGGACTCCGGGAATGGTGGCATGACCCTGGAGTTCCACTCGCCTTTCCTGTGGAGAGCGCCTCCTCATCAGATGCGCCGGGAACGATGGGAATTCTTTCCCGAACACGCAGTGAAAGGATCCCTCCTCTCGAGCTAGGAGGGCGGAAATGGGCCTCCTCTGGATGTGGGCGGGACTCTCGTGCTTCCTCTCGAGTGGAGACGGGTATGTCGGGGAACTTCTTGAGTTGCAGCAAGGGTGTGAAGGACCCTTTGGAAGTTCCAGAGGTTAGGTGTGATTAGCCTCAAGACGTCTCAGCGGAAATGGGCCTCATCTTGTCTGGAGGGGAGAACCTCCTGGATTTTCTCGAGTTGGGGCAGGTGCTCTCGAGTTAGGACGGGGACCTCAGGGACCAGCTCTGGTGGTCGTAGGAAAGGCCAGTCACCATGCGAGTTGCTCGGGGGCCTCTCGGGATTCCTCTCCCGCCGATGCCGGGGCCTAAGACCTTGTGTGGAGTCGGTGCCAGGACCTGAGGATTCCTCTCCAGTGCTGACATGGATCTTGGGGTACTTCTGGAGTATCCCAAGGGGAGTCAGTCTTCGTCTCGAGTGGGGGGCATGCACTGCGCTTTCCTCCCGAGCTGTAGCAGCAGTGTCACGCTTCCTTCGCGTGATCAAGGATCTGTGGCTTTCTCTCGAGGCTTTCCCCGGAGGGCTGTTCCATGTACCACAGTGGTGTGAGTCGATCCTCGGCTTGAAAGTCGAGGCAGTGGCAGGGAAAAGGGTTGCCCTGGAATGGAGTGAGACATCTGGGGGACCCCTGGCAATGGTGGCACGACCCTGGAGTTCCTCTCGCCTTTCTTGTGGAGAGCACCCCTCTTGAGATGCGACGGGAACGCGGGAATTCTTTCCAGACCACGCAGGGAAAGGATCCCTCTCTCGAGCTAGGAGGCG
>NW_017205358.1:0-5312 GCF_001704415.2 Capra hircus
GTCGCATCTCAAGAGGAGGCACTCTCCACAGGAAAGGCGAGAGCGAACTCCAGCGTCGTGCCACCATTCCCAGAGTCCCCCAGATGTCTCAGTCCATTCCAGGGAAACCTGTTTCCCTGCACTGCCTCGACTTTCAAGCCGAGGATCGACTCACAACACGGTGGCACGTGGGCAGCCTTGTGGGAAAGCTCGTGGGAAAGCATCGTGGCGAAGCCTCGAGGAAAAGCCACAGATCCCTTGATCCACGCGAAGGGAAGCGTGACACTGCTGCTTACAGCTGGGGGAGAAAGCGCACGTGCATGCCCCACTCGAGACGAGGACTGACTCCCCAGGGGAGACTCAGGAAGTACCCCAAGATCCATGTCAACACTGGAGAGGAATCCTCAGGTTCCGGCACCGACTCCACACAAGGTCTTAGGCCCGGCATCGATGGGAGAGGAATCCGAGAGGCCCCGAGCAACTCGCATGGGGACTGGCCTTTCCTGAGGCCACCAGATCATGTCCTGAGGTTCCCGTCGTAAGTCGAGAGCACCTGCCGCAACTCGAGAAAATCCAGGAGGTTCTCCCCTCCAGGCGAGATGAGGCCCATTTCCGCTGAGGCTTCTCGAGGCTAATCACACCTAACCTCTGGAACTTCAAAGGGTCCTTCACACCCTTGCTGCAACTCAAGAAGTTCCCCCCACATACCCGTCTCGACTCGAGAGGAAGCACGAGAGTCCCGCCCACATCCAGAGGAGCCCCGTTTCCGCCTCCTAGCTCGAGAGGAGGTTCCTTTCCCTGCGTGTTTCAGGAAAGAATTCCTGGCCTTCCCATCGCAGCTCAAGAGGGGGCGCTCTCTACAGGAAAGGCGAGAGGAACTCCAGGGTCGTGCCACGATTCCCAGAGTCCCCCAGATGTCTCAGTCCACTCCAGGGAAACGTGTTTTCCTTGCACTGCCTCGACTTTCAAGCCGAGGAATGACTCACACCACGGTGGCACGTTGGACAGCCATTTGGGAAAGCCTCGTGGGAAAGCTCGTGGGAAAGACTCGGGGGAAAGCCACAGATTCCTTCATCCACGCGAAGGGAAGCGTGACACTACAGCTACAGCTCGGGAGGAAAGCGCACGTGCATGCCCCAACTCGAGACGAGGACTGACTCCCTTAGGGAGACTCCAAAAGTACCCCAGGAACCATGTCAGCACTGGAGTGGAATCCTCCGGTTCCTGCACCGACTCTACACAAGGTCTTAGGCCCCAGCATCGACGGGAGAGGAATCCGAGAGGCCCCATGCAACTAGCATGGGGACTGGCCTTTCCTGAGGCCACCAGAGCGGGTCCAGAGGTCCCCGTCGTAAGTCGAGAGCACCTGCCGCAACTAGAGAAAATCCAGGAGGTTCTCCCTTCCAGGCGAGATGAGGCCCATTTCCGGTGAGGCGTCTCGAGGCTAATCACACCGAACATCTGGAATTTCCAAAGGGTCCTTCACACCCTTGCTGCAACTCAAGAAGTTCCCCGACATACCCGTCTCCACTCGAAAGGAAGCACGAGAGTCCGGCCCACATCCAGAGGAGCCCCGTTTCCGCCTCCTAGCTCGAGAGGAGGGATCCTTTCCCTTCGTTTTCGGGAAAGAATTCCCGACGTTTCCGTCGCATCTCAAGAAGAGGCGCTCTCCACAGGAAAGGCGAGAGGAACTCCAGGGTCGTGCCACCATTCCCAGAGTCCCTCAGATGTCTCAGTCCAATTCAGGAAACCTGTTTTCCCTGCACTGCCTCGACTTTCAAGCCGAGGAGGATCGACTCTCACCACGGTGGCACGTGGGACAGCCTGTGGAAAGTGGGAAAGCCTCGTGGGAAAGCCTCGAGCGGAAAGCCACAGATCCCTTGATCCACGCGAAGGGAAGCCTGACACTGCTGCTATAGCTGGGCGAGGAAAGCGCACGTGCATGCCCCACTCGAGACGAGGACTGACTCCCCAGGGGAGACTCAGAAGTTACCCCAAGATCCATGTCAGCACTGGAGAGGAATCTCAGGTTTCCGGCACCGACTCCACTCAAAGGTCTTAGGCCCCGGCATCGAGGGGAGAGGAATCCGAGAGGCCCCGAGCAACTCGCATGGGGACTGGCCTCTCCTGAGGCCACCAGAGCGGGTCTCTGAGGTCCCCATCGTAAGTCGAAAGCACCTGCCGCAACTAGAGAAAATCCAGGAGGTTCTCCCCTCCAGGCGAGATGAGGCCCATTTCCGCTGAGGCGTCTCAAGGCTAATCACATCTAAACGTCTGGACTTCCAAAGGGTCCTTCACACCCTTGCTGCAACTCAAGAAGTTCCCCGACATACCCGTTTACACTCGAGAGAAGCACGAGAGTCCCGCCCACATCCAGAGGAGCCCCGTTTCCGCCTCCTAGCTCGAGAGGAGGGATCCTTTCCCTGCGTGGTCGGGAAAGAATTCCCAGCGTTCCCGTCGCATCTCAAGAGGAGGCCGCTCTCCACAGGAAAGGCGAGAGGAACTCCAGGGTCGTGCCACCATTCCCAGAGTGCCCCAGATGTCTCAGTCCATTCCAGGGAAACTGTTTTTCCCTGCACTGCCTCTACTTTCAAGCGAGGATCGACTCACACCACGGTGGCACGTGGGACAGCCCTGTGGGAAAGCCTCGTGGAAAGACTCGGGAAAGCTCGAGGAAAGCCGCAGATCCCTTGTTCGACTCGAAGGGAAGCTTGACACTGCTGCTACAGCTCGGGAGGAAAGCGCACGTGCATGCCCCACTCGAGACGAGGACTGACTCCCCTGGGGAGACTACAGAAGTAGCCCAAGATCCATGTCAGCACTGGAGAGGAATCCTCACGTTCCGGCACCGACTCCAAGCAAGGTCTTAGCCCGGCATCGACGGGAGAGGAATCCCGAGAGGCCCCAGAGCACCTCGCATGGGGACTGGCCTTTCCTGAGGCCACCAGAGAGGGTCCGTGAGGTCCCGTCGTAAGTCGAGAGCACCTGCCGCAACTCGAGAAAATCCAGGAGTTCTCCCCTCCAGGCGAGATGAGGCCCTTTCCGCCTAGGCGTCTCGAGGCTAATCACACCTAAGCTCTGGAACTTCGAAAGGGTCCTTCACACCCTTGCTGCAACTCAAGAAGTTCCCCGACATACCCGTCTCCACTCGAGAGGAAGCACGAGAGTCCCGCCCACATCCAGAGGAGCCCCGTTCCGCCTCCTAGCTCGAGAGGAGGGATCCTTTCCCTGCGGGGTCGGAAAGAATTCCCGGCGTTCCGTCGCATCTCAAGAGAGGCGCTCTCCACAGGAAAGGCGAGAGAACTCCAGGATCGAGGCACATTCCCAGAATCCCCCAGATGTCTCAGTCCATTCCAGGGAAACCTGTTTTCCCTGCACTGTTTCGACTTTCAAGCGAGGATCGACTCACAACACGGTGGCACGTGGGACAGTCCTTTGGAAAGTCACGTGGGAAATCCTCGTGGGAAAGCCTCGAAGGAAAGCCACAGATCCCTTGATCCATGCGAAGGAAAGCGTGACACTGCTGCTACAGCTCGGGAGGAAAGCGCACTTGGATGCCCCCACTCGAGACGAGGACTGAGTCCCCTGGGAGACTCCAGAAGTACCAAGATCCATGTCAGCACTGGAGAGGAATCCACAGGTTTTGACACCGACTCCACTCATGGTCTTAAGCCCAGCATCGACGGGAGAGGATCCCGAGAGGCCCCTGAGCAACTCGCATGGGGATTGGCCTTTCCTGAGGCCACCAGAGCAGGTCCCTGAGGTCCCGTCGTAAGTCGAGAGCACCTGCCGCAACTCGAGAAAATCCAGGAGGTTCTCCCTCCAGGCGAGATGAGGCCCATTTCCGCTGAGGCGTCTCGAGGCTAATCACACCTAACTTCTGGAACTTCAACGGGTCCTTCACACCCTTGCTGCAACTCTAAAAGTTCCCCGACATACCCGTCTCCACTCGAGAGAAGCACGAGATTCCCGCCCACATCCAGAGGAGCCCGTTTCCACCTCCTTGCTCGAGAGACGGGTTCCTTCCCTGCGTTTTCGGGAAAGAATTTCCGGCGTTCCTGTCGCATCTTAAGAGGAGGCACTCTCCACAGGAAAGGTGAGAGGAACTCCAGGGTCGTGCCACCATTCCCAGAGTCCTCCAGATGTCTCAGTCCATTCCAGGGAAACCTGTTTTCCCTGCACTGCCTCGACTTTCAAGCCGAGGATCGACTCACACCACGGTGGCACGTGGGACAGCCTGTGGAAAGCCTCGAGGGAAAGCCACAGATCCTTTATCCACGGGAAGGGAAGCGCGACACTGCTGCTACAGCTCGTGAGGAAAGCGCACGTGCATGCCCCCTCTCGAGACGAGGACTGACTCCCTTGGGCAGACTCCAGAAGTACCCAAGATCCATGTCAGCACTGGAGAGGAATGCTCAGGTTACGGCACCGATTCCACACAAGATCTAGGGCCCGGCATCGATGGGAGAGGAATCCGAGAGGCCCCCGAGCAACTCGCATGGGGACTGGACTTTCCTGAGGCCACCAGAGCGGGTCCCTGAGGTCCCCGTCGTAAGTCGAGAGCACCTGCCGCAACTCGAGAAAATCCAGGAGGTTCTCCCTCCAGGCGAAATGAGGCCCATTTCCGCTGAGGCGTCTCGAGGCTAATCACATCTAACATCTGGAACTTCCAAAGGGTCCTTCACACCCTTGCTGCAACTCAAGAAGTTCTCTGACATACCCGTCTCCACTCGAGAGGAAGCACGAGAGTCCCGCCCACATCCAGAGGAGCCCCGTTTCCGCCTCCTAGCTCGAGAGGAGGGATCCTTTTCCTGCGTGGTGGGGAAAGAATTCCCCGCGTTCCCGTCGCATCTCAAGTGGAGGCGCTTGCCAGGGTCCAGCCCCGGTGGATCCAGGGAATTCGAAGGGTGGACGGCGTTGGCGTGGAAGACTTTGTTTGTTTATTAATGTAAGATTAGGTTAAGAAACTATAGTGTAATAAGAAGATTTAAGTGGAGGAAGAGGGCTGAATAGCTTGGTTTTCACGGAAGGCCATTAAAATTCCAGACAAGGAATTTGCACCATCTACGTTTGGCCACTGCGCCCGCTTGAATATCTAAGGGTGCCTCGCCTTAAGCTCCCTTTCGTTGCGGGTCTTAGCAGCCGGGGCAAGTAAGTAGACCTGGCGAGCCTCCGCGCCCAGATGGAGATTCAGCCTGAAGTTAAAGTAAAGAGCAGAGAGAGGGAAGGGAGAGAAGAAAGAGAGAGAGAGAGACATGGGGGATCAGAGTCCCAAGAAACTAGGCCGAGAGACTAGTTCGAGAAACTGGTCCAATCCTTTATTGTTC
Organism: Capra hircus; assembly: GCF_001704415.2. NCBI lineage: Eukaryota > Metazoa > Chordata > Mammalia > Artiodactyla > Bovidae > Capra > Capra hircus. The sequence goes on from NW_017205358.1 coordinate 5,307, forward strand.
AGAAGG
>NW_017205359.1:0-5312 GCF_001704415.2 Capra hircus
TCCCTCCTGAGAAGAGACGGGTATATCGGGGAAATTCTTGAGTTGCAGCAAGGGTTGAAGACCCTTTGAAAGTTCAGAGTTTAGGTGTGATTAGCCTCGAGACGCCTCAGCGAAAATGGGCCTCATCTCGCCCGGAGGGGAGAACCTCCTGGATTTTCTCGAGTTGCGGCAGGTGCTCTCGACTTACGACGGGGACCTCAGGGACCCACTCTGGTGGCCTCAGGAAAGGCCAGTCCCCCATGCGAGTTGCTCGGTGGCTCTCAGGATTCCTCTCCCGTCGATGCCGGGGCCTAAGACCTTGTGTGGAGTCGGTCGAACCTGAGGATTCCTCTCCAGTGCTGACATGGATCTTGGGTACTTCTGGAGTCTCCCAGGGGAGTCAGTCCTCGTCTCGAATGGGGACATGCACGTTCGCTTCCCTCCCGAGCTGTAGGAGCAGTTCACGCTACCCATTGCGTGGATAAAGGGATCTGTGGCTTTCCCTTGAGGCTTTCCCACGAGCTTTTCACGTGGCTGTCCCACAGGGCTGTCCCTCGTGCCACCGTGGTGTGAGTGGATCCTCGGCTTGAAAGTCGAGGCAGTGCAGGGAAAACAGGTTTCCCTGTAATGGACTGAGACATCTGGGTGACTCTGGGAATGGTGGCACGACCCTGGAGTTCCTCTCGTCTTTCATGTGGAGAGCGCCTCCTCTTGAGATGCGACGGGAATGCCGGGAATTCTTTCCCGAACACGCAGGGAAAGGATCCCTCCTCTCGAGCTAGGAGGCGGAATCGGGGCTCCTCTGGATATGTACGGGCTTTCGTGCTTCCTCTCAAGCGGAGACGTGTATGTCGGGGAACTTCTTGTTGCAGCAAGGAGTGAAGGACCCGTTGGAAGTTCCACAGGTTAGGTGTGATTAACCTCGAGACGCCTCAGCGGAAATGGGCCTCATATCGCCTGGAGGGGAGAACCTCCAGGATTTTCTCGAGTTCGGCAGGAGCTCTCGACTGCGACGGGGACCTCAGGGACCCAGTCTGGTGGCCTCAGGAAAGGCCAGTCCCCATGGAGTTGCTCGGGGCCTCTCGGGATTCCTCTCCCGTCGATGCTGGAGCCTAAGACGTTGTGTGGAGTCGGTACCGAAACCTGAGGATTCCTGTCCAGTGCTGACATGGATCTTGGGTACTCTTGGAGTCTCCCCCAGGGGAGTCAGTCCTCGTTTCGAGTGGGGGCAGGCACGTGCGCTTTCCTCTCGAGCTGTAGCTGCAGTGTCACGCTTCCCTTCGCGTGGATCAAGGGATCTGTGGCTTTCCCTCCAGGCTTTCCCACGAGGCTTTCCCACGAGCTTTCCCACAGGGCTGTCGCACGTGCCACCGTGGTGTGAGTCGATCCTCGGCTTGAAAGTCGAGGCAGTTCAGGGAAAACAGGTTTCCCTGGAATGGACTGAGACATCTGGGGGACTCTGGGAATGGTGGCAGGACCCTGGAGTTCCTCTCGCCTTTCCTGTGGAGTTCACCTCCTCTTGAGAAGCTATGGGAACGCCGGGAATTCTTTCCCGACCACGAAGGGAAAGGATCCAGCCTCTCGAGCTAGGAGGCGGAAACGGGGCTCCTCTGGATGTGGGCAGGACTCTCGTGCTTCCTCTCCAGTGGAGACGGGTATGTCGGGGAACTTCTTGAGTTGCAGCAAGGGTGTGAAGGACCCTTTGGAAGTTCCAGAGGTTAGGTGTGATTAGCTTCGAGACGCCTCAGCGGAAATGGGCCTCATCTCGCCTGAGGGGAGAACCTCCTGGATTTTCTCGAGTTGTGGCAGGTGCTCTCGACATACGACGGGGACCTCAGGACCCGATCTGGTGGCCTCAGAAAGGCCAGTCCCCATGCGAGTTGCTCGGGGCCCTCTCGGATACCTGTCCCATCGATGCCTGGGTCTAAGACCTTGTGTGGAGTCGGTGCCGGAACCTGAGGATTCCTCTCCAGTGTGACATGGATCTTGGGATACTTCTGGAGTCTCCCCAGGGAGTCAGACATCGACTCGAGTGGGGCAGGCACGTGCGCTTTCCTCCCGAGCTCTAGCAGCAGTGATACGCTTCCCTTCGCGTGGATCAAGGGATCAGTGGCTTTCCCTCGAGGCTTTCCCACGAGCCTTTCCCACGAGGCTTTCCCATGATCCTTTCCCACAGGGCTGTCCACGTGCCACCGTGGTATGAGTCGATCCTCAGCTTGAAAGTCGAGGCATTGCAGGGAAAACAGGTTTCCCTGGAATGGACAGAGATATCTGGGTGACTCTGGGAATGGTGGCACGAACCTGGATTTCCTCTCGCCTTTCCTGTGGAGAGCGCCTCCTCTTGAGATGCGATGGGAACGCCCGGGAATTCTTTCCCGACAACGCATGAAAGGATCCCTCCTCTCGAACTAGAGGCGGAATCGGGGCTCCTCTGTATGTGGGCGGGACTCTCGTGCTTCCTCTCCTCTGGAGACGGGTATGTCGGGGAACTTCTTGAGTTGCAGCAAGGGTGTGAAGGACCCTTTGGAAGTTCCACAGTTTAGGTGTGATTAGCCTGGATATGGCTCAGCGGAAATGTGCCTCATCTCGCCTGGAGGGAAGAACCACCTGGATTTTCTCCAGTTGAGGCAGGTGCTCACAACTTATGACCGGGACCTCAGGGACCGCTCTGTGGCCTCAGGAAAGCCAGTCCCCATGCAATTGCTCGGGGGCTCTCGGGATTCCTCTCCCCTCGATGCCGAGGCCTAAGACCTTGTGTGGAGATGGTGCCAGAACCTGAGGATTCCTCTCCAGTGCTGACATGGATCTTGGGTACTTCTGGAGTCTCCCCAGGGGAGTGAGTCCTTGTCTCGAGTGGGGTCATGCACGTGCGCTTTCCTCCCGAGATGTAGCAGCAGTGTCACGCTTACCTTCGCGTGGATCAAGGGATCTGTGAATTTCCCTCGAGGCTTTCCCAAGAGGATTTCCCACGAGGCTTTCCGACAGGGCTATCCCACGTGCCACCGTGGTGTGAGTCGATCCTCGCCGTGAAATTCGAGGCAGTGCAGGAAAAACAGTTCCTCTGGAATGGACTGAGACATCTGGGCGACTCTGAATGGTGGCACGACCCTGGAGTTCCTCTCGCCTTTCCTGTGGAGAGCGCTTTCCCTTGAATTGCGAGCGGAATGGCGGGTATTATTTCCTAACCAAGCAGGGAAAGGATCCCTCATGTCGAGCTTCGATACCAAAACGGCGTCTCCTCTGGATGTGGGCGGGACCCTCGTGCTTCCTCTCGAGTGGAGACGGGTATGTCGGGGAACTTCTTGAGTTGCAGCAAGGACCCTTTTGAATTTCCAGAGTTTAGGTGTGATGAGCCTCCAGACGCCTCCGAGGAAATGGGCCTCATCTCGCCTGGAGGGAGAACCTCCTGGATTTTCTAGAGTTGGGCAGGGTCTCTCGAGTTACGACAGGGACCTCAGGGACCCGCTATGGTGGCCTCAGGAAAGGCCAGTGCCCATGGGAGTTGCAAGAGGCCTTTCGGGATTCCTCTCCTGTCGATGCCGGGCCTAAGACCTTGTGTGGAGTCGATGCCGGAACCTGAGGATTCCTCTCCAGTGCTGACATGGATCTTGGGGTACTTCTGGAGTCTCCCCAGGGAGTCAGACTTCGACTCGAGTGGGGGCAGGCACGTGCACTTTCCTCCCGAGCTCCTGCAGGAGTGTTACGCTTCCCTTCACGTGGATCAAGGAGCAGTGGCTTTCCCACGATGCTTTCCCACGAGGGTTCCCACAGGCTCCCACGTGCCACCGTGGTGAGAGTCGATCCTCGGCTTGAAAGTCGAGGCAGTGCAGGGAAAACAGTTTTCCCTGGAATGGACTGAGACATCTGGGGGACTGTGGGAATGGGTGGCACGACGCTGGAGTTCCTCTTCCTTTCCTGAGTAGAGCGCCTCCTCTTGAGATGCGACGGAAACGCCGGGAATTCTTTCCCAACCACGCAGCGAAAACATCCCACCTCTCGAGCTATGAGGCAGAAACGGGCCTCATCTCGATGTGGGCAGGACTCCTGTGCTTCCTCTCGAGTGGAGACGGGTATGTCGGGGAACTTCTTGAGTTGCAGCGGGGTGTGAAGGACGCTTGGAAGTTCCAGATGTTAGGTGTGATTAGCCCCAAGACGCCTCAGCGGAAATGGCCTCATCTCGCCTGGAGGGGAGAACCTCCTGGATTTTCTAGAGTTGGCAGGGTCTCTCGAGTTACGACAGGGACCTCAGGACCCGCTCTGGTGGCCTCAGGAAAGACCAGTGCCCATGGGAGTTGCAAGGGCGCCTTTCGGGATTCCTCTCTGGTCGATGTCGGGGCCTAAGACCTTTTTGTGGATTCGGGGCTGGAACCTGAGGATTCCTCTTCAGTGCTGACATGGATCTTGGCTTACTTCTGGAGTTTCCCCTGGGGAGTCTGTGCTCATCTCATGTGGGGGAATGCACGTGAGCTCTCCTCAGGAACTGTAGCAGCAGTGTCACACTTCCCGTCGCGTGATCAAGGGATCTGTGGCTTTCCCTCGAGGCTTTCCGACGAGGCTTTCCCACAGGGCTGACCCACGTTCCATGGTGTAGTGAGTGGATCCTCGGCGTGAAAGTAGAGGCAGTGCAGGGAAAGCAAGTTCCTCTGGAATGGACTGACATCTGGGGGTCCCTTGGAATTGTGGCACGACACTGGGGGTTTCTCTCGCTTTTCCTGTTGAGAGCGCCTCCTCTTGAGTTACGACGGGAAAGCCGGGAATTCTTTCCAGACGAAGCTGGAAAAGAATCCATCATCTAGAGCTACGAGGTGGAAGCCAGGCTCCTCTGGATTTGGGCGGGACTCTCGTGCTTCCTCTCGAGTGGAGACGGGTATGTCGGGGAACTTCTTGAGTTGCAGCAAGTGTGGGAAGGACCCTTTGGAAGTTCCAGAGGTTAGGTGTGTTTAGCCTCAAGACGCCTCAGCAGAAATGGCCTCATCTCGCCTGAAGGGGAGAACCTCCTGGATTTTCTCGAGTTGTGGCAGGTGCTATTGAGTTACGACAGGGACCTCAGGGACCCGCTCTGGTTGCCTCAAGAAAGGCCAGTCGCCATGCGAGTTGCTAGGGGTCCTCTCAGGATCCTCTCCGTCGATGCCAGGGCCTAAGACCTTTTGTGGAGTTGTGTTCAGAACCTGAGGATTCCTCTCCAGGGCTGACATGCATCTAGGGGTACTTCTGGAGTCTGCCCTGGGGAGTCAGTCCTCGCCTCGAGTGGGGTCATGCACGTGCACTTTCCTTCCGAGAGGTAGCAGCAGTGTAACGCTTCCATTCGCATGGATCAAAGGATCTGTGGCTTT
>NW_017205360.1:0-5311 GCF_001704415.2 Capra hircus
GCAGGTGCTCTCGACTTAAGACGGGGACCTCAGGGACCCGCTCTGGTGGCCTCAGGAAAGGCCTGTCCCCAGGCGAGTAGCTCGGGCCTCTTGGGATTCCTCTCCCTTCGATGCCAGGGCCTAAGACCTTGTGTGGAGTCGTGCTAAACCTGAGGATTCCTCTCCAGTGCTGACATGGATCTTAGGTACTTCTGGAGTCTCCCCAGGGAGTCAGTCCTCCTCTCAGTGGGGGGCACGTGCGCTTTACCCCGCGTTTGTAGCAGCAGTGTCACCCACCCTTCGCGTGGATCATGGGATCAGTGGCTTTCCATCGAGCTTTTCCCACGAGGCTTTCCCACGAGGTTTTCCCACAGGGCTGTCCCACGTGCCACCGTCGTGTGAGTCGATCCTCGGCTTGAAAGTCGAGACAGTGCAGGGAAAACAGGTTTCCCTGGAATGGACTGAGACATCTGGGGACTCTGGGAATGGTGGCACGACCCTGGAGTTCCTCTCGCCTTTCCTGGAGAGCACCTCATCTTGAGATGCGACGGGAACACCGGAATTCCTTCCAGACCACGCAGGGAAAGGATCCTCCTCTCCAGCTATGAGGCGGAAACGAGGCTCCTCTGGATGTGGCGGGACTCTCGTGCTTCCTCTCCAGTGGAGACGGGTATATCGGGAACTTCTTGAGTTGCAGCAAGGGTGTGAAGGACCCTTTTGGAAGTTCCAGAGGTTAGGTGTGATTAGCCTCGAGAAGCCTCAGCTGAAATGGGCCTCATCTCGCCTGCAGGGAGAACCTCCTGGATTTTCTCGAGTTGGGGCAGGTGCTCTTGACTTAAGACGGGACCTCAGGACCCCTCTGGTGGCCTCAGGAAAGGCCAGTCCCCCTGCGAGTTGCTTGGGGTCTTCTCGGGATTCCTCTCCCGTCGATGCCGGGCCCTAAGACCTTGTGTGGAGTTGGTGCCGGAACCTGAGGATTCCTCTCCAGTGCTGATATGGATCTGCGGTACTTCTGGAGTCTTCCCAGGGGAGTCAGCCCACGTCTCGAGTGGGGCATGCACGTGCGCTTTCCTCCCGAGCTGTAGCAGCACTGTCACGCTTCCCTTCGCGTGGATCAAGGGATCTGTGGCTTTCCTCGCATTCCCACGAGGCTTTCCCACGAGGCTTTCCCACAGGCTGTCCCACGTGCCACCGTGGTGTGAGTCGATCCTCGGCTTGAAAATGGAGGCAGTGCAGGGAAAACAGTTTTCCCTGTAGTGGACTGAGACATCTGGGGGACTCTGGGAATGGTGGCACGACCCTGGAGCTCCTCTCCCCTCTCCGGTGGAGAGTGACACCTCTTGAGATGTGACGGGAACGCCGGAATTCTTTACCGACCACGCAGGGAAAGGATGCCTCCCTCGAGCTAGGAGTCGGAACAGGGCTCCTCTGGATGTGGGCGGGACTCTCGTGCTTCCTCTCGAGTGGAGACGGGTATGTCGGGAACTTCTTGAGTTGCAGCAAGGCTGTGAAGGACCTTTGGAATTTCCATAGGTTAGGTGTGATTAGCCTCGAGACGCCTCAGGGAAATGGGCCTCATCTCGCCTGGAGGGGAGACCCTCCTGGATTTTCTCGAGTTGCAGCAGGTGCTCTTGACTTACGACGGGGACCTCTGGGACCCGCTCTGGTGGCTTCAAGAAAGACAGTCCCCATGTGAGTTGCACGGGACCTCTTGGGATTCCTCTCCTGTCGATGCCGGGCCTAAGTCCTTGTGTGGCATCGTGCCGGAAACTGAGGATGCCTCTCCAGTGCTGACATGGATCTTGGGGTACTTCTGGAGTCTTCCCAGGGGAGTCAGTCCTCGTCTCGAGTGGGGGCATGCACGTGCGCTTTCCTCCCGAGTTGTAGCAGCAGTGTCACGCTTCCCTTCGCGAGGTTCAAGGGATCAGAAGCTTTCCTCGAGGCTTTCCCACGAGGCTTTCCACGAGGCCCACAGGGCTGTCCCACGTGCCACCGTTGTGTGAGTCGATCATCGGCTTGAAAGTCGAGGCAGTTCAGGTAAACAGGTTTCCCTGGAATGTACTGAGACATCTGGGGGACTCAGGGAATGGTGGCACGACCCTGGAGATCCTCTCGACATTCCTGTGGAGAGCGAGTCCTCTTGAGATGTGACGGAAACGCCGGGAAATCTTTCCCGACAACACAGGAAAAGGATCCCTCCTCTCGAGCTAGGAGGCGGAAACGGGGCTCCTCTGGATGGGCGGGACTCTCGTGCTTCCTCTCGAGTGGAGACGGGTATGTCGGGGAACTTGTTGAGTTGCAACAATGGTGTGAAGGACCCTTTGTAGGTTCCAGAGTTTAGGTGTGATAAGCCTTGAGACGCCTCAGCGAAATTGGGCCTCATCTCGCCTGGAGGGGAGAACCTCCTGGATTTTCTCGTGTTGGGGCCGCTATTCTCGACTTAAGACGGGGACCTCAGGGACCCGCTCTGGTGGCCTCAGGAAAGGCCAGTCCCCATGCGAGTTGCTCGGGGGCCTCTTGTGATTCCCCTCCGTTAATGCTGGGGCCTAAGATCTTGTGTGGAGTTGGTGCCGGAACCTGAGGATTCCTCTCCAGTGCTGACATGGATCTTTGGGTACTTCTGGAGTCTCCCTAGGGGAGTCAGTCCTCATCTTGAGTGGGGCATGCACGTGCGCTGTCCTCCCAGGCTGTAGCAGCAGTGTCACGATTCTCTTCGCGTGGATCAAGAGATCTGTGGCTTTCCCTCGAGGCTTTCCCACTTGGCTTTCCCACGAGGCTTTCCCACAGGGCTTTCTCACGAGCCACCGTTGTGTGAGTCAATCCTCGGCTTGAAATTCGAGACAGTGCAGGAAAACAGGTTTCCCTGGAATGGACTGAGACATCTGGGGACTCTGGGAATGGTGGCACGACCCTGGAGTTCCTCTCGCCTTTCCTGTGGAGAGCGCCTCCTCTTGAGATGCGTCGGAACGCCGGGAATTCTTTCCCGATCACGCAGGGAAAGGATCCCTCCTCTCGAGCTAGGAGGCGGAAACGGGGCTCCTCTGGATGTGGCGGGTCTCTCGTGCTTCCTCTCGAGTGGAGATGGGTATGTCGGGGAACTTGTTGAGTTGCAACAGTGGTGTGAAGGACCCTTTGTAGGTTCCAGAGTTTAGGTGTGATAAGCCTCGAGACGCCTCAGCGGAATTGGGCGTCATCTCGCCTGGAGGGAGATCCTCCTGGATTTTCTCGTGTTGGGGCAGCTATTCTCGACTTACGACGGGGACCACAGGGACCCGCTCTGATGGCCTCAGGAAAGGCCTGTTCCCATGCGAGTAATTCGGGGGCCTCTAGGGCCTCCTCTCCCGTCGATGCCGGGGCCTAAGACCTGGAGTGGAGTCGGTGCCAGAACCTGAGGATTCCTCTCCAGTGCTGACAAGGATCTTGGGTACTTCTGGAGTCTCCCTAGGGGAGTCAGTCCTCGTCTCAAGTGGCGGCATCACGTGCGCTGTTCTCCGAGATGGGGCAGCGGTGTCATGCTTCCCGTCGAGTGGATCAAGGAATCAGTGGCTTTTCCTCGAAGCTTTTCCACAAGGGTTTCCCACGAGGCTTTTCCATAGGGCTGTCCCACGTGCGAACGTGGTGTGAGTCGATCCTCGGCTTGAAAGTCGAGGCAGTGCAGGGAATACAGGTTTTCCTGGAATGTACTGAGACATCTGGGGGACTCTCGGATTGGTGGCACGACCCTGGAGTTCCTCTCGCCTTTCCTGTGGAGAGGGCCTCCTCTTGAGATGCTATGGGAACACCGGGAATTCTTTCCCGACCACGCAGGGAAAGTATCCCTCCTCTCGAGCTAAGAGGCGGAAACGGGGTTCCTCTGGATGTGGGCGGGACTCTGGTGCTTCCTCTCGAGTGGAGACAGGTGTGTCGGGGAACTTCTTAAGTTGCAGCAAGGGTGTGAATGACCCTTTGTAAATTCCAGACTTTAGGTGTGATTAACCTTGAGACGCCTCAGCGGAAATAGGCCTCATCTCGCCTAGAGGGAAGAACCCCATGGAATTTCTCGAGTTGCGACAGGTGCTCTCGACTTACGACCGGGACCTCAGAGACCCGCTCTGGTGGCCTCAGGAAAGGCCAGACCCCATGCGAGTTGCTCGGGGGCCTCTCGGGATTCCCCTCACCTCGATGTCGGGGCCTAAGACCTTGTGTGGAGTCGGTGCCGGACCTTAGGATTCCCCTCCAGTCCTGACATGGATCTTGGGGTACTTCTGGAGTCTCCCCAGGGGAGTCAGTCCTCGTCTCGAGTGGGGGCATGCACGTGCGCTTTCCTCCCGAGCTGTAGCAGCAGTTTCACGCTTCCCTTCGCGGGGATCAAGGGATCTGTGGCTTTCCCTCGAGGCTTTCCCACAGGGCTGTCCCACGTGCCACCGTTGTGTGAGTCGATCCTCGGCTTGAAAGTCGAGGCAGTGCAGGGAAAAAAGGTTTCCCTGGAATGAACTGAGACATCTGGGGGACTCAGGGAATGGTAGCACGACCCTGGAGATCCTCTCGACATTCCTGTGGAGAGCGAGTCCTCTTGAGATGTGACCGGAACGCCGGGAAATCTTTCCCGACAACACAGGAAAAGGATCCCTCCTCTCGAGCTAGGAGGCGGAAACGGGCTCCTCTGGATGTGGGCGGGACTCTCGTGCTTCCTCTCGAGTGGAGACGGGTATGTCGGGGAACTTGTTGAGTTGGAACAATGGTGTGAAGGACCCTTTGTAGGTTCCAGAGTTTAGGTGTGATAAGCCTTGAGACGCCTCAGCGGAATTGGGCCTCATCTCGCCTGGAGGGGAGAACCTCCTGGATTTTCTCGTGTTGGGCCGCTATTCTCGATTTACGACGGGGACCTCAGGGACCCGCTCTGGTGGCCTCAGGAAAGGCCAGTCCCCATGCGAGGTGCTCGGGACCTCTCGGGATTCCTCTCTCGTCGATGCCGGGGCCTAAGATATGTGTGTGGAGTGGGTGCCGGAACCTGAGGATTCCTCTCAGTGCTTACGTGGATCCGGGGGGTACTTCTGGAGTCTCCCCAGGGAGTCAGTCCTCGTCTCGAGTGGGGCATGCACGTGCTCTTTCCTCCCGAGCTGTAGGAGCAGTGTCACGCTTCCCTTCGGGTATGAAGGGATCTGTGGCTTTCCCTTGAGGCTTTCCCACGAGGCTTTCCACGAGCTTTACAACAGGGCTGTCCCACGTGCCACCGTGGTGTGAGTCGATCCTCGGCTTGAAAGTCGAGGCAGTGCAGGGAAAACAGGTTTCCCTGGAATGGACGGAGACATCTGGGGGACTCTGGAATGTGCACGACCCTGGATTCCTCGCC
>NW_017205361.1:0-5310 GCF_001704415.2 Capra hircus
CAGTCGTAAGTGGAGAGCACCTGCGCAACTCGAGAAAATCCAGGAGGTTCTCCCCTCCAGGCGAGATGCGGCCCATTTCCGCTGAGGCGTCTCGAGGCTAATGACACCTAACCTCTGGAACTTCCAAAGGGTCCTTCACACCCTTGCTGCAACTCAAGAAGTTCCCCGACATACCCGTCTCCACTCGAGAGGAAGCACGAGAGTCCCGCCCACATCCAGAGGCCCGTTTTCGCCTCCTAGCTCGAGAGGAGGGATCCTTTCCCTGCGTGGTCGGGATAGAATTCCCGGTGTTCCCGTCACATCTCAAGAGGAGGCGCGCTCCACAGGAAAGGCGAGAGGAACTCCAGGGTCGTGCCACCATTCCAGAGTCCCCCAGATGTCAGTCCATTCCAGGGAAACCTGTTTTCCCTGTACTGCCTCGACTTTCAAGCCGAGATCGACTCACACCACGTGGCACGTGGGATAGCCCTGTGGGAAAGCCTCGTGGAAAGCCTCGAAAGCCTCGAGGGAAAGCCACAGATCCCTTGATCCACGCGAATGGAAGCGCGACACTAATGCTACAGCTCGAGAGGCACGTGCACGTGCATGCCCCTCGAGACGAGGACTGACTCCCCTGGGGAGACTCCAGAAGTACACCCAAGATCCATGTCAGCACTGGAGAGGAATCCTAAGGTTCCGGCACTGACTCCACACAAGGTCTTAGGCCCCGGCATCGACGGGAGAGGAATCCGAGAGGCCCCGAGCAACTCGCATGGGGAATGGCCTTTCCTGAGGCCACCAAAGCGGGTCCCTGAGGTCCCCGTCGTAAGTCGAGAGCACCTGCCGCAACTCGAGAAAATCCAAGAGGTTCTCCCCTCCAGGTGAGATGAGGCCCATTTCCGCAGAGGCGTCTCGAGGCTAATCACACCTAACCTCTGGAACTTCCAACGGGTCCTTCTTCACCTTCTGCAAATCAAGAAGTTCCCCGACATACCCGTCTCCACTGGAGACGAAGCACGTGAGTCCCGCTACATCCAGAGGAGCCCCGTTTCCGCCTCCTATCTCGAGAGGAGGGATCCTTTCCATGCGTGGTCGGGAAAGAATTCCCGGCGTTCCCGTCGCATCTAAAGAGGAGGCGCTCTCCACAGGAAAGGCGAGAGGAACTCCAGGGTCGTGCCACCATTCCCAGAGTCCCCCAGATGCCTCAGTCCATTCCAGGGAAACCAGTTTTCCCTGCACTGCCTCGACTTTCAAGCCGAGGATCGACTCACAACACGGTGGCACGTGGGACAGCCCTGTGGGAAAGCCTCAGGGGAAAGCGTTTTGGGAAAGCCTCGAGGGAATGCCCCAGATCCCTTGTTCCATGCGAAGGGAAGCGTGACATTGCTGCTACAGCTCGGGAGGAAAGGGCACGTGCATGCCCCAACTCTAGACGAGGATTGACTTCCCTGGGGAGATTCCAGAAGTACCCAAAGATCCATGTCAGCACTGGAGAGGAATCCTCAGGTCCTGGCACCGACTCCACACAAGGTCTTAGGCCCCGGCATCGACGGTAGAGGAATCCCGAGAGGCCCCCGAGTAACTCGCAAGGAAATTTCCTTTACCGATGCCACCAGGGCGCGTCCCTGAGGTCCCCGTCGTAAGTCCAGTGCACCTGACACAACTCGAGAAAATCCAGGAGGTTCTACCCTCCAGGCGAGATGAGGCCCATTTCCGCTGAGGCGTCCTGAGGCTAATCACACCTGACCTATGGAAATTCCAAATGATCCTTCACACCTTTACTGCAACTCAAGAAGTTCCCTGACATACCCGTCTCCACTCGAGAGGAAGCACGAGAGTCCCGACCACATCCAGAGGAGCCCCGTTTCCACCTCCTAGCTCGAGAGGAGGGATCCTTTCCCTGCGTGCTCGAGAAAGAATTCCCGGAGTTCCTGTCGCAACTCAAGAGGAGGCGCTCTCCACAGGAAAGGCGAGAGGAACTCCGGGTCATGCCAGCATTCCCAGAGTCCCCCAGATGTCTCAGTCCATTCCAGGGAAACCTGTTTTCTCTGCACTGTTTTGACTTTCAAGCCGAGGATAGACTCACACCACGGTGGCACGTGGGACAGCCCTGTGGGAAAGCCTAGTGGGAAAGCCTCGAGGGAATGCCACAGATTCCTTGTTCCACGTGAAGGAAAGGGAGACACTGCGGCTACAGCTCGGGAGGAAATCGCACGTGCATGCCCCACTCGAGACGAGGACTGACTCCGCTGGGGAGACTCCAGAAGTACCCCAAGATCCATGTCAGAACTGGAGAGGAAACCTCAGGTCTGGCACCGACTCCACACAAGGTCTTAGGCCCCGATATCGACTGGAGAGGAATCCCGAGAGACCCCGAGAGGGCCCCGAGCAACTCGCAAGGGGACTGGCCTTTCCTGAGGCCACCAGAGCGGGTCCCTGAGGTCCCCGTCGTAAGTCGAGAGCACCTGCCGCAACTCGAGAAAATCCAGGAGGTTCTCCCCTCCAGGCGAGATGAGGCCCATTTCCGCTGAGGCGTCTCGAGGCTAATCACACCTAAACTCTGGAACTTCCAAAGGGTCCTTCACACCCTTGCTGCAACTCAAGAAGTTCCCCGACATACCCGTCTCCACTCGAGAGGAAGCACGAGAGTCGCGCCCACATCCAGAGGAGCCCTGTTTCCGCCTCATAGCTCGAGAGGATTGATCCTTTCCATGCGTGGTCGGGAAAGAATTCCCGGCGTTCCCGTCGCAACTCAAGAGGAAGCGCTCTCCAGAGGAAAAGCGAGAGGAACTCCAGGTTCGTGCCACCATTCCTAGAGTCCCCAGATGTCTCAGTCCATTCCAGGGAAACCTGTATTCCCTGCACTGCCTCGACTTTCAAGCCGAGGATCGACTCACACCACAGTGGCACGTGGGGCCCTGTGGGAAAGCCTCGTGGGAAAGCCTGGAGGGAAAGCCACAGATCCCTTGATCCACGCGAAGGGAAGCGTGACACTGCTGCTAAAACTCGGGAGGAAAGCGCACGTGCATGGCCCCACTCGAGACGAGGACTGACACCCCTGGGGTGACTCCAGAAGTACCCCAAGATCCATGTCAGCACTGGAGAGGAATCCTCAGGTTCCGGCACCGACTCCTCACAAGTCTTAGGCCCTGCATCAACGGGAGAGGAATCCCGAGAGGCCCCAGAGCAACTCGCATGGGGACTGGCCTTTCCTGAGGCCACCAGAGCGGGTCCCTGAGGTCCCCGTCGTAAGTCGAGAGCACCTGCCGCAACTCGAGAAAATCCAGGAGGTTCTCCCCCCTCCAGGCGAGCTGAGACCTATTTCCGCTCAGGTATCTCGAGGCTAATCACACCGTACCTCTGGAACTTCCAAAGGGTCCTTCACACCCTTGCTGCAACTCTAGAAGTTCCCCGACATACCCGTCTGCACTCGAGAGGAAGCACGAGAGTCCCGCCAACATCCAGAGGATCCCCGATTCCAGCTCCTAGCCCGAGAGGAGGATCCTTTCCCTGCGTGGTCGGGAAAGAATTCCCGGCGTTCCAGTCGCATCTCAAGAGGAGGCGCTCTCCACCGGAAACGTGAGAGGAACTCCAGGGTCGTGCCACCATTCCCAGAGTCCCCCAGATGTCTCAGTCCATTCCAGGGAAACCTGTTTTCCCTGCACTGCCTCGACTTTCAAGCCGAGGATCGACTCACACCACGGTGGCACGTGGGACACCCCTGTGGGAAAGCCTCGAGGGATAGCCTCTTGGGAAAGCCTCGAGGGAAATCCACAGATCCGTTGTTCCACGCGAAGGGAAGCGTGACTCTGCTGTTACAGCTCGGGAGGAAAGCGCACGTGCATGCCCCCACTTGAGTAGAGGACTGACTGCCCTGGGGAGACTCCAGAAGTACCCCAAGATCCATGTCAGCACTGGAGAGGAATATTCAGGTTCCGGCACCGACTCCACACAAGATCTTAGGCCCCGGCATCGACAGGAGAGGAATCCGAGAGGCCCCCGTGCAACTCGCATGGGGACTGGCCTTTCCTGAGGCCACCAGAGCGGGTCCCTGAAGACCCATCGTAAGTCGAGAGCACCTGCCGCAACTCGAGAAAATCGAGGATGTTCTCCCCTCCAGCCGACATGAGGCCCATTTCCGCTGAGGCAACAAGAGGGTAATCACACTTAAACTCTGGAACTTCCAAAGGGTCCTTCACACCCTTGCTGCAACTCAAGAAGTTCCCTGACATACCCGTCTCCACTCAAGAGGAACCGAGGGTCCCGCCCCATATCCAGAGTGGCTCCGTTTCCACCTGCTAGCTCGAGAGGAGGCATCCTTTCCCTGCGTGGTCGGGAAAGAATTCCTAGCGTTCCCGTCTCATCTCAAGATTAGGCGCTCTCCACAGGAAAGGCGAGAGGAACTCCAGTATCAGGCCCCATTCCCAGAGTCCCCAGATGTCTCAGTCCATTCCAGGGAAACCTGTTTTCCCTGCACTGCCTCGACTTTCAAGCCGAGGATGGACTCACACCACGATGGCACGTTGGACAGCCCTGTGGGAAAGCCTCGTGGGAAAGCCTCGTGGGAAAGCCTCGAGGGAAAGCCACAGATCCCTTGATCCACGCGTAGGGAAGAGTGACACTGCTGCTACAGCTCGGGAGGAAAGCGCACGTGCATGCCCCCACTCGAGACGAGGACTGACTCCATGGGGAGACTCCAGAAGTACCCGAAGATCCATGTCAGCATTGGAGGGTCTCAGGTTCCGGCACCACTCCACACAAGGTCTTAGGCCCCGGCATCGACGGGAGGAATCCCGAGAGGCCCCCGAGCAACTGGCATGGGGACTGGCCTTTCCTGAGGCCACCAGATCGGGTCCCTGAGGTCCCCGTCTTAAGACGAGAGCACCTGCCGCAACTCGAGAACATCCAGGAGGTTCTCCCCTCCAGGCGAGATGAGGCCCATTTCCGCTGAGGCGTCTCGAGGCTAATCACATCTAACATCTGGAACTTCCAAAGGGTCCTTCACACCCTTGCTGCAACTCAAGAAGTTCCCCGACATACCCCGTCTCCACTCAAGAGGAATCCGAGAGTCCCGCCCATATCCAGAGTGGCCCCGTTTCCGCCTGCTAGCTCGAGAGGAGGGATCCTTTCCCTGCGTGGTGGGGAAAGAATTTCCGGCGTTCCCTTCGCATCTCAAGAGGAGGCGCTCTCCACAGGAAAGGCGAGAGGAACTCGAGGGTCGTGCCACCATTCCCTGAGTCCCCCAGATGTCTCAGTCCATTCCAGGGAAAACTGTTTTCCCTTCACTGCCTCGACTTTAAAGCCGAGGATCGACTCACCACCACCGTGGCA
>NW_017205362.1:0-5309 GCF_001704415.2 Capra hircus
GAGTTCCTCTCGCCTTTTAGTGTGGATAGCGCCTCCTCTTGAGATGGACGGGAAAATTCTTTCCCGACCACGCAGGGAAAGGATCCCTCCTCTCGAGCTAGAAGCCGGAAACGGGCTACTCTGGATGTGGCAGAACTCTCGTGCTTCCACTCGAGTGGAGACGGGTATGTCGGGGAACTTCTTGAGTTGCAGCAAGGGTGTGGATGACTCTTTGGAAGTTCTAAAGTTTAGGTGTGATTAGCCTCGAGACGCCTCAGCGGAAATGGGCCTCATTTCGCCTAGACGGGGGAACCTCCTGGATTTTCTCGAGTTGCAGCAGGTGCTCTCGACTTATGTCGGGGACCTCAGGGACCTGCTCTAGTGGCCTCAGGAAAGGCCAATCCCCAAGCAAGTTGCTCGGGGGCCTCTAGAGATTCCTCTCCCGTCGATGCCGGGGCCTAAGATCTTGTGTGGAGTCGGTGCCAGAAACGGAGCATTCCTCTCCAGTGCTGACATGGATCTTGGGGTACTTCTGGAGTCTCCCCAGGGGAGTCAGTCCTCGTCTGGAAGTGGGGCATGCACGTGCGCTTTCGTCCCGAGCTGTAGCAGCAGTGTCGCGCTTCCCTTCCCGGGGATCAAGGGATCTGTGGCTTTCCCTCGAGGCTTTCCCTTGAGGCTTTCCCACGAGGCTTTCCCACAGGGCTGACCACGTGCCACCGTGGTGTGAGTCGATCCTCGGTATGAAAGTCGAGGCAGTGCAGGGAAAGCAGGTTTCCCTGGAATGGACTGAGACATCTGGGAGACTCTGGGAATGGTGGCATGACCGTGGAGTTCCTCTCGCCTTTCCTGTGGAGAGCGCCTCCTCTTGAGATGCGACGGGAATGCCGGGAATTCTTTCCCGAACACGCAGGGAAATGGTCCCTCCTCTCGAGCTTGGAGGCGGAAACGGGGCTCCTTTGGATGCGGGCGAGATTCTCGTGCTTCCTCTCGATTGGAGACGGGTATGTCGGGGAACATCTTGAGTTGCAAGAAGGGTGTGAAAGACCCTTTGGAAGTTCCAGATGTTAGATGTGATTAGCCTCCAGACCCCTCAGCGGAAATGGGCTTCATCTCGCCTGGAGGGGGAGAACCTCCTGGATTTTCTCGAGTTGCAGCAGGTGCTCTCCGAAATTATAATGGGACCTCAGGGACCCGCCTCTGGTGGGCCTCAGGAAAGGCCAGTCCCCATGGGAGTTGCTCGGGTTGCCTCTCGGGATTCCTCTCCCCGTCGATGCCGGTGCCTAAGACATTGTGTGGAGTCGGTGCCGGAACCTGAGGATTCCTCTCCAGTGCTGACATGGAATCTTCGGGTACTTCTGGAGTCTCCCCAGGGGAGTCAGTCCTCGTTTCGAGTGGGGGCATGCACGTGCGCTTTCCTCCCGAGCTGTAGCAGCAGTGTCACACTTCCCTTCGCGTGGATCAAGGGATCTGTGGCTTTCCCTAGAGGCTTTCCCACGAGGTTTTCCCACAGGGCTGTCCCCACGTGCCACCGTGGTGTGAGTCGATCCTCGGCTTGAAAGTCGAGGCAGTGCAGGGAAAACAGGTTTCCCTTGAATGGACTGAGACATCTGGGGGACTCTGGGAAATGGTGGCACGACCCTGGATTCCTTCTCGCCTTTCCTGTGGAGAGCGCCTCCTCTTGAGATGCGACGGGAACGCCGGGAATTCTTTCCCGAACACGCAGGGAAAGGATCCCTCCCTCTTGAGCTAGGAGCCGGAAACGGGGCTCCTCTGGATGTGGGCGGGACTCTCGTGCTTCCTCTCCAGTGGAGACGGGTATGTCGGGGAACATCTTGAGTTGGCAGCAAGGGTGTGAAGGACCCTTTGGAAGTCCCAGATGTTAGATGTGATTAGCCTCGGGACCCCTCAGCGGAAATGGGCCTCATCTCGCCTGGAGGGAAGAACCTCCTGGATATTCTCGAGTTGCGGCAGGTGCTCTCGTATTATAATGGGGACCTCAGGGACCCGCTCTGGTGGCCTCAGGAAAGGCCAGTCCCCCATGGGAGTTGCACGGGGGCCCTCTCGGGATTACTCTCCCGTCGATGCTGGGGCCTAAGACCTTGTGTGGAGTCGTTGCCGAAACCTGAGGATTCCTCCCCAGTGCTGACATGGATCTTGGGGTACTTCTGGAGTCTCCACAGGGGAGTCAGTCCTCGTCTCGAGTGGGGCATGCACGTGCGCTTTCCTGCCGAGCTGTAGCAGCAGTGTCGCGCTTACCTTCCCGTGATCAAGGGATCTGTGGCTTTCCCTCGAGGCTTTACCACTAGGCTTTCCCACAGGGATGTCCCACGTGCCACCGTGGTGTGAGTCGATCCTCGGCTTGAACGTCGAGGCAGTGCAGGGAAAACAGGTTTCCCTGGAATGGACTGAGACATCTGGGGGACTCTGGGAATGGTGGCACGACCCTGGAGTCCTCTGCCTTTCCTGTGGAGAGCACCTCCTCTTGAGTTGCGACGGAAACCCTTCGAATTCTTTCCCGACCACGCAGGGAAAGGAACTCTCCTCTCGAGCTAGGAGGGGGAAACCGGGTTCCTCTGGATGTGGGCGGGACTCTCGTGCTTCCTCTCGAGTGGAAACGGGTATGTCGGGGAACTTCTTGATTTGCAGCAAGGGTGTGAAGGACCCTTTGGAAGTTCCAGGTGTTGGATGTGTTTAGCCTCGAGACGCCTCAGCGGAAATGGGCCTCATCTCGCCTGGAGGGTAGAACCTCCTGGATTTTTTCGATTTGTTGCAGGTGCTCTCGACTTACGATGGGGACTCTCAGGGACCCGCTCTGGTGGCCTCAGGAAAGACCAGTCCCCATGCAAGTTGCTCGGGGGCCTCTCGGGATTCCTCTCCCGTCGATACTGGGGGACTAAGATCTAGTGTGGATTCGGTGCCGGAACCTGAGCATTCCTCTCCAGTGCTGACATGGATCTGGGGGTACTTCTGGAGTCTCTCCAGTGGAGTCAGTCCTCGTCTCGAGTGGGGGCATGCACGTGCGCTTTCCTCCCGAGCTGTAGCAGCAGTGTCACGCTTCCCTTCGCGTGGATCAAGGGATCTGTGGCTTTCCCTCGAGGCTTTCTCACGAGGCTTTCAAACGAGGCATTCCCAAGAGGCTTTGCCACAGGGCTGTCGTACATGGCACCGTGGTGTTAGTTAGTCGATCCTTGGCTTGAAAGTCGAGGCTGTGCAGGGAAAACAGGTTTCCATGGAATGGACTGATACATCTGGGCGACTCAGGGAATGGTGGCACGACCCTGGAGTTCCTCTAACCTTTCTAGTGGAGAGTGCCTCCTCTTGAGATGCGACGGGATCGCCTGGAATTCTTTCCCGAGCACGCAGGGAAAGGATCCTCTTCTCGAGCTAGGAGGCGGCAATGGGGCTCCTCTGGATGTGGGCGGGACTCTCGTGCTTCCTCTCGAGGGGAGACGGGTATGTCGGGGAACTTCTTGAGTTGCAGCAAGGGTGTGAAGGACCCTTTGGAAGTTCCAGAGGTTAGTTGTGATTAGCCTGGAGACGCCTCAGCGGAAATGGGCCTCATCTGGCCTGGAGAGGAGAACCTCCTGGATTTTCTCGAGTTGCGGCAGGTGCTCTCGACTTTCCACGGGGACCTCAGGGACCCGCTCTGGTGGCCTCAGGAAAGGCCAGTCCCCATGCGAGTTGCTCAGGGCCTCTCGGGATTCCTCTCCGGTCGATGCCGGGGCATAAGACCCTGTGTGGAGTCGGTGCCGGATGAGGATTGCTCTCCAGTGCTGATATCGATATTGGGATACTTCTGGAGTCTCCCCAGGGGAGTCAGTCCTCGTCTCGAGTGGGGGCATGCACCTGCTCTTTCCTCCCGAGCTGTAGCAGCAGTGTCACGCTTCCCGTCGCGTGGATCATGGATCAGCGACTTTCCTTCGAGGCTTTCCCATGAGGCTTTCCCAAGAGGCTTACCCACAGGGCTGTTCCACGTGCCACCGTGGTGTGAGTCGATCCTCGGTTTGAAAGTCGAGGCAGTGCAGGGAAAACAGCTTACCCTGGAATGGACTGAGACATTTGCGGGACACTGGGAATGGTCGCACGACCCTGGAGTTCCTCTCGCCTTTCCTGTGGGAGTGCCTCCTCTTTAGATGCGACGGGAACGCCGGGAATTCTTTCCCGATCATGCAGGGAAAGGATCCCCTCCTCCAGCTATGAGGCGGAATCGGGGCTCTCTCGATGTGGGCGGGACTCTGGTGCTTCCTCTCGAGTGGAGACGGGTATGTCGGGGAACTTCTTGAGTTGCAGCAAGGGTGTGAAGGACCCTTTGGAAGTTCCAGGTGTTAGATGTGTTTAGCCTCGAGACGCCTCAGCGGAAATGGGCCTCATCTCGCCTGGAGGGGGAACCTCCTGGATTTTGTCGAGTTTCGGCAGGTGCTCTCGACCTACGACGGGGACCTCAGGGACCCGCTCTGCTGGCCTCAGGAAAGGCCAGTCCCATCCGAGTTGCTCGCGGGCCTCTCGGATTCCTCTCCCGTCGATGCCGGGGCCTAAGATCTTGTGTGGAGTGGGTTCCGGAACCTGAGGATTCCTCTCCAGTGCTGACATGGATCTTGGGTACTTCTGGAGTCTCCCCAGGGGAGTCAGTCCTCGTGTCGAGTGGGGGCATGCACGTGCGCTTTCCTCCCGAGCTGTAGCAGCAGTGACGCGCTTCCCTTCGCGTGGATCAAGGGATCTGTGGCTTTCCCTCGAGGCTTTCCCACTAGGCTTTCCCACAGGGCTGTCCCACGTGCCACCGTGGTGTGAGTCGATCCTCGGCTTGAAAAGTCGAGGCAGTGCAGGGAAAACAGGTTTCCCTGGAATGGACTGAGACATCTGGGGGACTCGGAATGGTGGCACGACCCTGGAGTCCTCTGCCTTTCCTGTGGAGAGCACCTCCTCTGAGATGCGACGGAAACGCCTGAATTCTTTCCCGACCACGCAGGAAAAGGAACCCTCCTCTCGAGCTAGGAGGGAAACGGGGTTCCTCTGGATGTGGGCGGGACTCTCGTGCTTCCTCTCGAGTGGAGACGAGTATGTCGGGGAACTTCTTGATTTGCAGCAAGGGGTGAAGGACCCTTTGGAAGTTCCAGGTGTTAGATGTGTTTAGCCTCGAGACACCTCAGCGGAAATGGGCCTCATCTCGCCTGGAGGGGAGAACTCCTGGATTTTCTCGATTTATGGCAGGTGCCTCGACTTACGATGGGGACTCAGGGACCCGCTCTGGTGGCCTCAGGAAAGGCCAGTCCCCATGCGAGTTGCTCGGGGGCCTCTCGGGATTCCTCTCCGTCGATGCTGGCCTAAAAGAC
>NW_017205363.1:0-5309 GCF_001704415.2 Capra hircus
AAATCTTAAATAAGGCTTATTACTTTACCGAAGTAAAAAAACAGATGATGAAAACAATTATAAATCAATGAAAGGTAAAGAAATCCATAGTCTGTTATCAAAAATTGCATTCTAAGAAAACTTTGTTCTCTTAACCTAGAGAGGAGACTAAATTCCATCTGGTACCAGCTTACCAGAAGACAAACAAACAAACAAACAAATTATCGGTAAGCTTAAAAAAAGTATATTCCATATATCTTGAAGTAGCAGTATTTCTGCAAAGGCATCAGTGTGAAACCATAGAGGACATGGTTAAAACCTGATTAAATAGAAATTGACAATGTAATCTGGTCACTGCTGCGACTTGAAATGCTTTAATATGATAACTGGAATTATAACTGACAGCATTTGACCAGGACATATCAGATTTTCACGGATGTCAGATAATTTCTAGGATATCTATATTAGGAACTGAAGGAATCTTTGAACCTAGGAAAGAAAACAACAGTCTCAAAGGCCCTTGCTGAATCATCTATCAGCAAGGAATGTCTTTGCAAGGATCGCAAAGTGAAGGGAAAACACCGACCTGCCTCTGCAACTTTGGTCCTCTGAGCAGATCTGGAGGTCTCCCTTTGTATAAGCTAACCTGTTCCTTCCAAATAGAGGTTTGCAACACAAAACAAGTGGCCGCCTATTCTTCCCCGAAGGAGGCTCTCTTTCCCCACATCCTGCGAACACCCTTTCCCAGCCTCCTGGAAAAGCGCTTCTTGCAGTTCCTTTCAGAAAATCCTATGGACGGAGAAGCCTGGTAGGCTGCAGTCCGTGGGTCGCTGAGGTCGGACACGACTGAGCGACTGCACTTTCATTTTCACTTTCATGCATTGGAGAAGGCAATGGCAACCCACTTACTGTTCTTGCCTGGAGAATCCCAGGGACGGGGAGCCTAGTGGGCTACCGTCTATGGCGTCGCACAGAGTCGAACACGACTGAAGCAACTTAGCAGCAGCAGCAGCAGCAGTTCCTTTCTTAGGGCAGTTATCCCTGAGATTGGGACCTGGAAAGGCAGAGCCACCTCCACACACACGTCTTTTCTGTCCCCTTTCCTCTGGAGGAGAGCTCTAGTGAGCCTAGGTCTGTCAGGAAAATTCTTGGCTTTGACGGGATCCCACCCAGTGTGTGAACCTGCATACCCGACCTAGGGCCACAGGCACCTGTTTTGCTCGAGTGGGTCCTGGAGGGTGCAGCATAGCAAGAGCTTAAAAATCCATCCAATTTGTCTTTTTTTTTTTTACCTCGGAGAGAACGAGTTTGCTCCACCTCCACCCTTTGGCAGTGTGGAGGGAAGAGGGCACCACCCTCTCCCAAAGGGGACATAGGGCCTACCAGGAGAGAAAGGCCCCTTGAGGAGCTGAGCCCAGGTAGGCAGCCAGTGATGTCAAGCACACTCCCGCTGCTTGCTTCTTCATGGGCACTCCCACGATCTGCTAGGAATGTCTTTGCAAGGATCTCAAAGGGAAGGGGAGATACATGGCCCTGTCTCTGGAACTTCAGTCCTCTGAGCAGATCTGGAGGTCTTGAGTTGTATAAGCAAACCTGTTCCTTCCAAATAGAGGCTTGCAAACACACCCCCGTGGTTGCCTCTTCTTCCCCGAAGAAGTCTTTCTTTCCCCACATGCTGCGAACTCCCTGTCCCAACCTCCAAGAATAGCGCTTCTTGCCATTCCTTTCTTAGAGGCAGTTATCCCTGAGCTTGGGGCCGTAGGGACTAGCCCCACACTCACAGGGAAAGGCAAAGACTCCTCCATACATCTCCTCTATCCCCTTTGCTCTGGAGGAGAGCTCTAGTGAGCCTAGGTCTTTCAGGAAAATTCTTGGCTTGGACAGGATCTCACCCTGTTTGTGAACCTGCATACCCAACCAGGGGCCACAGAGCACCTGTTTCAGTAAAGTGGGCCCTGAAAGGGTGCAGCCTAGCAAGAGCTTGAAAATCCATTCAATTGCTGTTTTTGTACCTCTGACAGAGCGAGCTTGGCTCCACCCTTTGGCAGTGAGGAGAAAAGAGGCATGACACCCTCCCCAAGGGGACATGGGCCTACTTCGAGAGGAAAGGCCCCTTGTGGAGCTGAGGCCAGGAAGGCACACAGTCGTGTCAAACACACTCCCACTGCTTGCTTCTTCAGGGCACTCCCGCTATCAGCTAGGAATGTCTTTGCAATGATCACAAAGGGAAGGGGAGATACAGGGCCCTGCTTCTGGACCTCCGTGCTCTGAGCAAATCTCGATCTCCAAGTCAAGTTTCTCTTCAAGGTTCAAGTTCAAGTTCTCAAAGGGTTCAAAGTTTCAAGTCAAGGTCAAAAGTTCTTTCAAGTTCAAGTTCAAGTTCAAGTTCAAAAGTTCAAAGTCAAGTCAAGTCAAGTTCAAGGTCAAGTCAAGGTCAAGTTCAAGTTCAAGGTCAAGTCAAGTTCAAGGTCAAGGTCAAGGTCAAAGTCAAGTTCAAGTTGAAGTTCAAGTTCAAGTTCAAGGTCAAGTTCAAGTTCAAAAGTTCAACAAGTTCAAGGTCAAGTTCAAGTTCAAGTTCAAGTCAAGGTCTCAAGTTCAAGTCAAGTCAAGTTCAAGTTCAAGTCAAGTTCAAGTTCAAGTCAAGTTCAAGTTCAAGTCAAGTTCAAGTTCAAGTTCAAGTCAAGTTGAAGTTGAAGTTTCAAGTTCAAGTTTCAAGTTCAAAAGTTCAAGGTCAAGAAGTTCAAGTTCAAGTCAAGTCAAGGTCAAGGGTCAAGGTCAAGGTTCAAGGTTCAAGGGCAGGCAAGGCCAAGCCAAGACCAAGGCAAAGGCAACAGCAACGCCAAGGCAAGGCAAGGCCCAGGCCAAGGCAAAGGCCAAGGCCACCAAAGCGAGCCCAAACCCCGTAACGCCTGACAAAAGGCAGAAGCCACTAGGCCCCTGTGCAGAGGAAGCCACTGAAGGCAGCAAGGCCACAGAGCTCCCCGACTCCCATTCCCACATGAAGATGTGAGGATAAAGGGCCTCATCCCAGCAAAGCACCCGCTCCCACCACCCCCAACCCGGCCCCGCCCCCGCAGCACGCCCCCTGAAACAACACTGTCTTCCCAGAAAAGAGAACGGAGAAGCCATGTGTGTGCCAAAGGAGCAAGATGAACGAACGATGCCACGCCCTCCGAATTTGGGCACACCTGACGCCTCGGAACCCCGGCCTGGCCGATGGGGTCCCAGCCGTTCTCGGGTGGGAGGGGGTCAACACATTGGCCGAGAGCCCTTGCCCAGGCCACCCGCAAATCCCCTGAGATGTGATCCGACCACAGGGACCGAGGGCAAACGTACCGCTTGAGGTGCTGGAGGAGCCGGACGAAGCCATGGTGGGAGAGGCACACGGGCACGCTGCAGACTGCTGGCGAGTGGGGGGACCCAGCAGCTCAGGACTCTGGAGAACGGGAGGCGTCTCCGCCACCATTGACGTCAATAGGGTTTGGTGGGTAGATGGAGGGGCCGCCCCTGGCCTCTTTCCAAGCAGAGACCCTGGACGGAGTCCCGTGGAGCGAGTGGGCTTTTCCCGGGCACGCTGTGCCCTGGACCGCCAAGATCCCCGTTGGGGTGGGCGGGCAGTTCGGGGGCTTTGGTTTGTGGCCCTCCCTCGCAGCGGGGGGTGGTTCAACCCCGAGTGGATCAATCAGGGCCCTCAGCAGTGCCAAGGGAACTCACCGCCCAGGAAACGCCCCTAGGTCCCTTTGAATTGGCCACCAACGCCCCCTTTCCCAGCCTGCCTTGCTCTGAGATTTCCCGCCTTTTCACATTCCACAGGTCCCTGGTCCTCGACTGTCCCCCGCTGGCTCCTCCGAGGCATTCCGGGACACCAGACGCTCTCTCCAGCGCCTCCACCTAGATCCCTCGCTGTCCTCGCCTCCGTTTCCCCCATGCCCCCTCCCCAACTCCTCCGTGGGCTCTTGGCATCCTTTCCCTACAGCAGTCCCAGAGTGCCACCCCGAGGGCTTTGAGTTGCCTGGAGCCCAAGGCTCCGGCCAGAGACCTGGGCCAGCGTCTGGACTGGCAGCTAATGCCATTTGGGCTTTTCTCACGTGGAGCCTGAGGCCCGCACCTCCGCGGGCAACCCCCAGCGCGAGTGCCCTGGAGATACCCGCCCAAGGGGACAGTGTATCCCCTACTGTGGGGAAGGAGGTTCCTGTTTTCCCTGCACTGGTTCGACTTTCACGCCGAGGATCGACTCACACCATGGTGGCAAGTGGAATAGCCTGTGGGAAAGCCTCATGGGAAAGACTCCAGGGAAAGCCACAGATTCCTTGATCCACGAGAAGGGAAGCGTGACACTGCTGCTACCGCTCGGGAGGAAAGCGCACGTGCATGACCCCACTCGAGCCGAGGACTGACGCAAGCTTGGGAGACTCCAGAAGTACGCCAAGATCCATGTCAGCACTGGAGAGGAATCCTCAGGTTCCGGTCCCGACTCCACACAAGGTCTTAGGCCCCGGCATCGACGGAGAGGAATCCTGAGAGGCCCCCTAGCACCTCGCATGGGACTGGCCTTTCCTGAGGTCACCAGAGCGGGTCCCTGAGGTCTCCGTCGTAACTCGAGAGCACCTGCCGCAACTCGAGAAAATCCAGGAGGTTCTCCCCTCCAGGCGAGATGAGGCCCATTTCCGCTGAGGCGTCTCGAGGCTAATCACACCTAACCTCTGGAACTTCCAAAGGGTCCTTCACACCCTTGCTGCAAGTCAAGAAGTTCTCCGACATACCCATATCCACTCGAGAGGAAGGACGAGGTTCCCGCCCATATCCAGCGGAGCCCCGTTTCCGCCTCGTAGCTCGAGAAGAGGGATCCTTTCCCTTCGTCGTCGGGAAAGAATTCCCGGCCTTCCCGTCGCATCTCAAGAGGAGGCGCTCTCCACAGGAAAGACGAGAGGAACTCCAGGGCCTTGCCAGCATTCCAAGAGTCCCCCAGATGTCTAAGTCCATTCCAGAAGAAACTGTTTTCCCTGCACTGCCTCGACGTTCACGCCGAGGATCGACTCACACCACCGTGGCACGTGGGACAGCCCTGTTGGAAAGCCTCGTGGGAAAGCCTCAATGGAAAGCGACAGATCCCTTGATCCACACGTCGGCAAGCGTGACACTGCTGCTGCAGGTCGTGAGGAAATGGCAGGTGCATGCCCCCACACGAGATGAGGACTGACTCCCCTGGTGAGACTCCAGAAGTACGAAAATTCATGTCAGCACTGGAGAGGCATCCTCAGGGTCTGCCACACTCCACACAAGGTCTTAGGCACCGGCATCGATGGAGAGGAATCCCTAAAGGCCCCCTG
>NW_017205364.1:0-5308 GCF_001704415.2 Capra hircus
AGGACCCTTTGGACGTTCGCAGAAAGTTAGGTTGTCATTAGCCTCGAGACACCTCAGCGGAAATGGTCCTCATCTCGCCTGGAGGGGAAAACCTCCTGGATTTTCCCGAGTTGCGGCAGGTGCTCTCGAGTTACGACGGGGACCACAGGGACCCGCTCTGGTGGCCTCAGAAAGGCCAGTCTACATGCGAGTTGCTCGGGGGCCTCTCGGGATTCCTCTCCGTCAATGCCGGTGCCTAAGACTTTTGTGGAGTTGGTGCGAACCTGAGGATTCCTCTCCAGTGCTGAAATGGATCTTGGGGTACTTCTGGAGTCTCCCCAGGGAGTCAGTCCTCTTCTCGAGAGGGGTATGCACGTGCCCTTTCCTCCCAAGCTGTGGCAGCTGTATGGCGCTTCCCTTCGCGTGGATCAAGGGATCTGTGGCTTTCCATCGAGGCTTTCCCAGGAAGCTTCCCAGGAGGCTTTCCCACGAGGCTATCCCTCGAAGCTTTCCCACAGGGCTGTCCCACGTGCCAGCGTGGTGTGAGTCGATAATCGGCTTGAAAGTCGAGGCAGTGCAGGGAAAACAGGTTTCCCTGGAATGGACTGAGAAATCTGGCGCCTCTGCGAATGGTGGCACGTCCCTGGAGTTCCTCGCCTTTCTTGTGGAGAGCGCCTCCTCTTGAGAAGCGACGGGAACGCCGGGAATTCTTTCCCCACCACGCAGGGAAAGGATCCCTCCTCTCGAGCTAGGAGGCGGACACGGGGCTCCTCTGGATGTGGGCGGAACTCTCGTGCTTCCTCTCGAGTGGAGACGGGTATGTCGGGGAACTTCTTGAGTTGCAGCAAGTGTGTGAAGGGCCCTTTGGAAGTTCCAGAGGTAAGGTGTGATTAGCCTCGAGATACCTCAGCGGAAATGGGCCTCATCTCGCCTGGAGGGGAGAACCTCCTGGATTTTCTCGAATTGTGGCAGGTGCTCTCGACTTACGATGGGGACCTCAGGGACCCGCTCTGGTGGCATCAGGAAATGCCATTCCCCATGCGAGTTGGGGGCATCTCGGGATTCCTCTCCCGTCGATTCCGGGGCCTGAGACCTCGTGTGGAGTCAGTGCCGGAACCTGAGGATTTCTCTCCAGTGCTGACATGGATCTTGGGGTACTTCTGGAGTCTCCCAGGGGAGTCAGTCCTCTTCTCGAGTGGGGGCATGCACGTGCGCGTGCCTCTCGAGCTGTAGCATTAGTGTCGCGCTTCCATTCGCGTGGATCAAGGGATCTGTGGCTTTCCCTCGAGACTTTCCCACGAGGCTTTCCCACGACGCTTTCCCACAGGGCTGTCCACGTGCCACCGTGGTGTGAGTCGATCCTCAGCTTGAATGTCGACGCAGTGCTGGGAAAACAGGTTTCCCTGGAATGGACGGAGACATCTGGGGGACTCTGGAATGGTGGCACGACACTGGAGTTCCTCTCGCCTTTCCTGTTGAGAGAGCCTCCTCTTGAGATGCGACGGAAATGCCGGGAATTCTTTCCCGACCACGCAGGGAAAGGATCCTCCTCTCGAGCTAGGAGGCGGAAACGGTGTTGCTCTGGATGTGGGCGGGACTCCCGTGCTTCCTCTCGAGTGGAGACCGGTATGTCGGGGAACTTCTGAGTTGCAGCAAGGGTGTGAAGGACCCTTTTAAGTTCTAAAGGTTAGGTGTGATTAGCCTTGAGACGCCTCAGCGAAAATGGGCCTCATCTCGCCTGGATGGGAGAACCTCCTGGATTTTCTCGAGTTGCGGCAGGTGCTCTCACTTACGACGGGGACCGCAAGGACCCCCTCCGGTAGCCTCAGGAAAGGCCAGTCCCCATGCGAGTTGCTCGATGGCCTCTCGGGTTTCCTCTCCCTTAGATGCTGGGGCCTAAGAGCTTGTGTGGAGTCAGTCCTGGAACCTGAGGATTCCTCTCCAGTGCTGACCTGGATCTTGGGGTACTTCTGGAGTCTCCCCAGGCAAGTCAGTCTTCATCTCGAGTGGGGGAATGCACGTGAGCTTTCCTTCCGAGCTGTAGCAGCAGTGTCGCGCTTCCCTTCGCGTGGATCTAGGGATCTGTTGCTTTCCCTCGAGGCTTTCCCATGAGGATTTCCCACGAGGCTTTCCCACAGGGCTGTCCCACGTGCCACCGTGGTGTGAGTCGATCCTCGCTTGAAAGTGGAGGCAGTGCAGGGAAAACAGTTTTCCCTGGAATGGACGGAGACATCAGGGGGACTCTGGAATGGTGGCACGACCCTGGAGTTCCTCTCGCCTTTCCTGTGGAGAGCGCCTCCTTGAGATGCTACGGAAACGCCGGGAATTCTTTCCCGACCGCAGGGAAAGGATCCTTCCGCTCGAGCTAGGAGGCGGACATGGGGCTCCTCTGGATGTGGGTGGGACTATCGTGCTTCCTCTCGAGTGGAGACGGGTATGTCAGGCAACTTCTTGAGTTGCAGCAAGGGTGTGAAGGACCCTTTGGAAGTTCCAAAAGTTAGGTGTCATTAGCCTCGAGAGGCCTGAGGGCAAATGGGCCTCATCTCGCCTGGAGGGAGAACCTCCTGGATTTTCTCGAGTTGCCCAGGTGCTCTCGACTTACGACGGGGACATCAGGGACCCGCTCTGGTGGCCTCAGGAAAGCCCAGTCCCATGCGAGTTGCTCGGGGCCTCTCGGGATTCCTCTCCCGTCGATGCCGGGCCTAAGACCTTGTGTGGAGTCGGTGCCGAAACTGAGGATTCCTCTCCATTGCTGACATGGATCTTGGGGTACTTCTGGAGTCTCCCCAGGGGAGTCAGTCCTCCTCTCGAGTGGGGGCATGCACGTGTGCTTTCCTCCCAGCTGTAGCAGCAGTGTCACGCTTCCCTTCCCATGGATCAAGGGATCTGTGGCTTTCCTTCGAGGCATTCCACGAGGCTTCCACGAGGCTTTCCCACGAGGCTTTCCCACAGGGCTGTCCCACGTGCCACCGTGGTTTGAGTCTATCCTCGGCTTGAAAGTCGAGGCAGTGCAGGGAAAACAGGTTTTCTGGAATGGACTGAGATGTCTGGGGACTCTGGGAATGGTGGCAGGACCCTGGAGTTCCTCTTGCCATTCCTGTGGAGAGTGCCTCCTCTTGAGATGCGACGGAAACGCCGGAATTCTTTCCCGACCACGCAGGGAAAGGATCCCTCCTCTCGAGCTAGGAGGCGGAAACGATGCTCCTCTGGATGTGGGCGGGACTCGTGCTTCCTCTCGAGTGGAGACGGGTATGTCGGGGAACTTCTTGAGTTGCAGCAAGGGTGTGAAGGACCCTTTGGAAGTTCCAGAGGTTAGGTGTGATTAGCCTCGAGAGCTCAGCGGAAATGGGCCTCATCTCGCCTGGAGGGCAGAACCTCCTGGATTTTCTCGAGTTGCGGCAGGTGCTCTCGACTTACGATGGGGACCTCAGGGACCCGCTCTTGTAGCCTCAGGAAAGGCCAGTCCCATGCGAGTTGCTCGGGGGCCGCTCAGGATTCCTCTCCCGTCGATGCCGGGGCCTAAGATCTTGTTTGGACACGGTGCAGGAACCTGAGGATTCCTCTCGAGTGCTGACATGGATGTTGGGGTACGTTTGGAGTCTCCCAGGAGAGTCAGTCCTCGTCTCGAGTGGGGGCATGCACGTGCGCTCTCCTCCGAGCAGTAGCTGCAGTGTAGCGCTGCCGTTCCCGTGGATCAAGGGATCTGTGGCTTTCCCTCGAGGCTTTCCCAGGAGGCTTTCCCACGAACTTTCCACAGGGGCTGTCCACGTGCCACCGTGGTGTTAGTTGATCCTCGGCTTGATTGTCGAGGCAGTGCAGGGAAAACAGGTTTCCCTGGAATGGACTGAGACATCTGGGGGACTCTGGGAATGGTGGCACGACCCTGGAGTTCCTCTCGCCTTTCCTGTAGAGAGCGCCTCCTCTTGAGTAGCGACGGGAACGCCGGGATTTCTTTCCCCCCACGCAGGGAAAGGATTCCTCCTCTCGAGCTAGGAGCCAGAAATGGGGCTCTCTGGTTGTGGGCGGGACTCTCGTGCTTCCTCTCGAATGAAGACGGGAATGTCGGGAACTTCTTGAGTTTGCAGCAAGGCTGTGAGGGACCTTTTGGAAGTTCCAGATCTTTGATGTAATTAGCCTCAAGACGCCTCAGCGGAAATGGCCTCATCTCGCCTGGAGGGGAGAACCTCCTGTACTTCCTCGAGTTGCGACAGGTGCTCTCGACTTACGTCGGGGTCCTCAGGGACCCGCTCTGGTGGGCCTCAGGAAAGGCCAGTCCCATGCGAGTTGCTCGGGGGCCTCTCGGATTCCTCTCCCGTCGATGCGGGGCCTAAGACCTTGTGTGGAGTCGGTGCCGGAACCTGAGGATTCCTCTCCAGTGCTCACATGGATCTTGGGGTACTTCTGGAGTCTCCCCAGGGGAGTCAGACCTTGTCTCGAGTGGGGCATGCACGTGCGCTTTCCTCCCGAGGTGTAGCAGCAGTGTCACGCTTCCCTTCGCGTGGATCAAGGGATCTGTGGCTTTCCCTTGAAGCTTTCACAGGAGGTTTTCCCACGAAGTTTTCCCACAGGGCTGTCCCACGTGCCACCGTGGTGTGAGTCGATCCTCGGCTTGAAAGTCGAAACAGTGCAGGGAAAACAGGTTTCCCTGGAATGGACTGAGACATCTGGGGGACTCTGGAATGGTGGCACGACCCTGGAGTTCCTCTCGCCTTTCCTGTGGAGAGCGCCTCCTCCTGAGATGAGACGGGAACCGGGAATTCTTTCCCGACACGCAGGGAGAATTATCCCTCTCTCGACCTAGGAGGCGGAATCTGGGCTCCTCTGGATGTGGGCGGGACTTTCGTGCTTCCTCTCCAGTGGAGACGGCTATGTCGGGGAAATTCTTGAGTTGCAGTAAGGGCGAGAAGGACCCTTTGGAAGTTCCAGATGTTAGATTTGATTAGCCTCAAGACGCCTCAGCGGAAATGGGCCTCATCTCGCCTGGAGGGGAGAACCTCCTGGATTTTCTCGAGTTGCGGCAGGTGCTCTCGACTTACGATGGGGACTTCAGGGACCTGCTCTGGTGGCATCAGGAAAGGCCAGTCCCCATGCGAGTTGCTCGGCGGCATCTGGGGATTCCTCTCCGTCGATGCTGGGGCCTAAGATCTTGTGTGGAGTCGGTGCCGGAACCTGAGGATTCCTGTCCAGTGCTGACATGGATCTTGGGTACTTCTGGAGTCTCCCAGGGGAGTCAGTCCTCGTCTCGAGTGGGGGCATGCACGTGTGCTATCCTCCCCAGCTGTAGCAGCAGTTTCGCGCTTCCCTTCGCGTGGATCAAGGGTATCTGTTG
>NW_017205365.1:0-5307 GCF_001704415.2 Capra hircus
CGGGAAAGAATTCCGGCGTTCCGCGTCGCATTTCAGAGGAGGCGCTCTCCACAGAAAAGGCGAGAGTAACTCCAGGGTCATGCTACCATTCCCAGAGTCCCCCCCAGATGTCTCAGTCCATTCCAGGGAAACCTGTTTTCCCTGTACTGCCTCGACTTTCAAGCCGAGGATCGACTCACACCACGGTGGCACGTGGACAGCCCTGTGGGAAAGCCTCCTGGGAAAGCCTCAAGGGAAAGCGGCAGATCCCTTTATCCACGCGAAGGGAAGCGTGACACTGCTGCTACAGCTCGGGGAGGAATGCGCACGTGCATGCCCCCACTCGAGACGAGGACTGACTCCCCTGGGAGACTCCAGAAGCAGCCCAAGATCAATGTCAGCACTGGAGAGGAATCCTCACGTTCCAGCACCGACTCCAAGCAAGGTCTTAGGCGGCTGGCATCTACGGGAGAGGAATCCCGAGAGGCACTCGAGCAACTTGCACGGGGTCGGCCTTTCCTGAGGCCGCCAGAGAGGGTCCCTGAGGTCCGGTCGTAACTTGAGAGCACCTGCCACAACTCGAGAAAATCCAGGAAGTTCTCCCTCCAGGCGAGATGAGGCCCGTTTCCGTTGAAGCGTCTCGAGGCTAATCACATCTAACCTCTGGAACTTCGAAAGGGTCCTTCACACCCTTGCTGCAACTCAAGAAGTTCCCCGACATACCCGTCTCCACTCGAGAGGAAGCAAGAGAGTCCCGCCCATATCCAGAGGAGCCCCGTTTCCCCCTCCTAGCTCGAGTGGTGGATCCTTTCCCTGCGTGGTGGGGAAAGAATTCCCTGCATTACCGTCGCATCTCAAGAAGAGGCGCTCTCCACAGGAAAGGCGAGAGGAACTCCAGGGTCGTGCCACCATTCCCAGAGTCCCCCAGATGTCTCAGTCCATTCCAGGAAATCTGTTTTCCCTCCACTGCCTCGACTTTCAAGCCGAGGATCGACTCACACCACGGTGGCACGTTGGATAGTCCTGTGGGAAAGCCTCGTGGGAAAGCCTCGAGGGAAAGCCACAGGTCCCTTGATCCACGCGGAGGGGAAGAGTGACACTGCAGCTACAGCTCGGAAAGAAAGGGCACGTGCATGCCCCACTCGAGACGAGGACTGACTCCCCTGGGGAGACTCCAGAAAGTACCCCAAGATCCATGTCAGCACTGCAGAGGAATACTCAGGTTCCGGCACCGTCTCCACACAAGGTCTTAGGCCCCAGCATCTACGGAGAGGAATCCCGAGAGGCCCCCCGAGCAACTTGCAAGGGGACTGGCCTTTCCTGAGGCCACCAGAGCGGGTTCTGACGTCCCTGTCGTAAGACGAGAGCACCTGCCGCAACTCGAGAAAATCCAGGAGGTTCTTCCCTCCAGGCGAGATGAGGCCCATTTCTGCTGAGGCGTCTGGAGGCTAATCACATCTACCTCTGGAACTTCCAAAGCGTCCTTCACACCCTTGCTGCAACTCAAGAAGTTCCCCGACATACCCGTCTCCACTCGAGAGGAAGCACGAGAGTCCGCCCACATCCAGAGAAGCCCCGTTTTCCGCCTCCTAGCTCGAGAGGAGGGATCCTTTCCCGGCGTGTTCGGGAAAGAATTCCCGGCATTCCCATCGAAAGTCAAGAGGAGGCGGTCCACAGGAAGGCGAGAGGAACTCCAGGGTCGTGCCCTTCGCAGAGTCCCCCAGATTTCTCAGTCCATTCCAGGGAAATCTGTTTTCCCTGCACTGCCTCGACTTTCAAGCCGAGGATCGACTCACACCACGGTGGCACGTGGGACAGTCCTGTGGGAAAGCCTCCTGGGAAAGCCTCGTGGGAAAGCCTCGAGGGAAAGCGCCTGATGCCTTGATCCACGCAAAGGGAAGCCTGACACTGCTGCTACAGCTCGGGAGGAAAAAGCACGTGGCATGCCCCCACTTGAGACGAGGACTAACTCTCCTGGGGAGACTCCACGAAGTACCCCAAGATCCATGTCAGCCACTGGAGAGGAATCCACAGGTTTCGGCACCGACTCCACTCAAGGTCTTAGGGCCCCGGCATCGAGGGGAGAGGAATCCCGAGAGGCCCCCGAGCAACTCCATGGGGACTGGCCTTTCATGAGCCCACCAGCGCGGGTCCATCAGGTCCCCTTCGTAAGTCGAGAGCACCTGACGCAACTTGAGAAAATTCAGGAGGTTCTACCGTAGAGGCAAGATGAGGCCCATTTCCACTGAGGCATCTGGAGGCTAATCACGTCTAACATCTGGAACTTCCAAAGGGTCCTTCACACCCTTGCTGCAACTCATGAAGTTCCCCGACATTCCCGTCTCCACTCGAGGAAGCACGAGAGTCCTGCCCACATCCAGAGGAGACCCGTTTCCGCCTCCTAGCTCCAGAGGAGGGATCCTTTCCCTGCGTGGTTGGGAAAGAATTCCCCGCTTCCCGTCTCATCTCAATTGGAGGCACTCTCCACAGGAAAGGCGAGAGGAACTCCAGGGTCGTGCCACCATTCCCAGAGTCCCCCAGATATCTCAGTCCATTCCAGGGAAACCTGTTTTCCCTGCACTACCTCGACTTTCAAGCCGAGGATCCACTCACACCACGGTGGCACCTGGGACAGCCCTGTGGGGAAAGCTCGTGGGAAAGCCACAGATCCCTTGATCCACGCGAAGGAAAGCGAGACACTGCTGCTACTGCTCGGGAGGAAATCGCTCGTGCATGCCCCAATCGAGACGAGGACTGACTCCCCTGGGGAGACTCCAGAAGTACCCCAAGATCCTTGTCAGCACTGGAGAGGAATCCTCAGGTTCCTGCACCGACTCCACACGAGGTCTTAGGCCCCGGCATCGACGGGAGAGGAATCCCGAGAGGCTCCCGAGCAACTCGCATGGCGACTGGCCTGTCCCGAGGCCACCAGAGCCTGTCCCTGAGGTTCCCGTCGTAAGTCGAGAGCACCTGCCGCAACTCGAGAAAATCCAGGAGGTTCTCCCTCCAGGCGAGATGAGGCCCATTTCCGCTGAGGCGTCTTGAGGCTAATCACATCTAACCTCTGGAACTTCCAAAGGGTCCTTCATACCCTTGCTGCAACTCAAGAAGTTCCCTGACATACCCGTCTCCACTCGAGAGGAAGCACGAGAGTCCCGCCACATCCAGAGGAGCCCCGTTTCCGCCTCCTAGCTCGAGAGGAGGGGATCCTTTCCCTGCGTGTTCGGGATAGAATTCCCGGCATTCCCGTCGCATCTCAAGAGGAGGCGCTCTCCACAGGAAAGGCGAGAGGAACTCCAGGGTCGTGCCACATTCGCAGAGTCCCCCAGATGTCTCAGTCCATTCCAGGGAAACCTGTTTTCCGTAGACTGCCTCGACTTTCAAGCCGTGGATCGACTCACACCCACGGTGGCACGTGGGACAGTCCTGTGGGAAAGCCTCTTGGGGAAAGCCTCGGTGGGAAAGCCAGGGAAAGCACCTGATGCCTTGATCCACGCGAAGGGAAGCGTGACACTGCTGCTACAGCTCGGGAGGAAAGAGCACGTGCACGCCCCACTCGAGACGAGGACTGAGTCCCCTGGGGAGACTCCAGAAGTACCCCAAGATCCATGTCAGCACTGGAGAGGAACCCTCAGGTTCTGACACCAACCACACATGGTCTTACGCCCCGGCATCGACGGGAGAGGAATCCCGAGAGCCCCTGAGCAACTCGCATGGGGATTGGCCTTTCCTGAGGCCACCAGAGCAGGTCTCTGAGGTCCCCGTCGTAAGTGGAGAGCACCTGCCGCAACTC
The DNA here is from genome assembly GCF_001704415.2 of Capra hircus. Lineage (NCBI taxonomy): Eukaryota > Metazoa > Chordata > Mammalia > Artiodactyla > Bovidae > Capra > Capra hircus. Next base: position 3,773 of record NW_017205365.1, read on the forward strand.
GAGAAAATCCAGGAGGTTCTCCCCTCCAGGCGAGATGAGGCCCATTTCCGCTGAGGCGTCTCGAGGCTAATCACACCTAACATCTGGAACTTCCAAAGGGTCCTTCACACCCTTGCTGCAACTCAAGAAGTTCCCCGACATACCCGTCTCCACTCGAGAGGAAGCACGAGAGTCCCGCCACATCCAGAGGAGCCCCGTTTCCGCCTTATTGCTCGAGAGACAGGTTCCTTTCGCTGCGTGTTCGGGAAAGAATTCCCGGCGTTCCTGTTGCATCTCAAGAGAGGCACTCTCCACACGAAAGGCGAGAGGAACTCCAGGGTCGTGCCACCATTCCAGAGTCCTCCAGATGTCTCAGTCCATTCCAGGGAAACCTGTTTTCCCTGCACTGTTTCGACTTTCAAGCGAGGATCGACTCACACCACGGTGGCACGGGGGACAGCCCTGTGGGAAAGCCTCGAGGGAAAGCCACAGATCCCTTTATCCACGCGAAGGGAAGCGCGACACTGCTGCTACAGCTTGGGAGGAAAGCGCACGTGCATGCCCCCTCTCGAGACGAGGACTGACTCCTTGGGCAGACTCCAGAAGTACCCCAAGATCCATGTCAGCACTGGAGAGGAATGCTCAGGTTACGGCACCGATTCCACACAAGATCTAGGGCCCCGGCCTCGATGGGAGAGGAATCCCGAGAGGCCACCGAGCAACTCGCATGGGGACTGGACTTTCCTGAGGCCACCAGAGCGGGTCCCTGAGGTCCCCGTCGTAAGTCGAGAGCACCTGCCGCAACTCGAGAAAATCCAGGAGGTTCTCCCCTCCAGGCGAAATGAGGCCCATTTCCGCTGAGGCGTCTCGAGGCTAATCACATCTAACATCTGGAATTTCCAAAGGGTCCTTCACACCCTTGCTGCAACTCAAGAAGTTCTCTGACATACCCGTCTCAACTCGAGAGGAAGCACGAGAGTCCCGCCCACATCCAGAGGAGCCCCGTTTCCGCCTCCTAGCTCGAGAGGAGGGATCCTTTCCTGCGTGGTGGGGAAAGAATTCCCGCGTTCCCGTCGCATCTCAAGTGGAGGCGCTTGCCAGGGTCCAGCCCCGGTGGATCCCAGGGGATTCGAAGGCTGGACGGGGTTGGCGTGGAAAGACTTGTTTGTTTATTAATGTAAGATTAGGTTAAGAAACTATAGTGTAATAAGAGATTAAGTGGAGGAAGAGGGCTGAATAGCTTGGTTTTCACGGAAGGCCATTAAAATTCCAGACAAGGAATTTGCACCATCTACATTGGGCCACCGGCGCCCGCTTGAATATCTAAGGGTGCCTCGCCTTAAGCTCCCTTTCGTGCGGGTCTTAACAGCCGGGCAAGTAAGTAGACCTGGCGAGCCTCCGCGCCCCAGATGGAGATTCAGCCTGAAGTTAAAGTAAAGAGCAGAGAGAGGGAAGGGGAGAGAAGAAGAGAGAGAGAGAGACATGGGGGGATCCAGAGTCCAAGAAACTAGGCCGAGAGACTAGTTCGAGAAACTGGTCCATCATTTATTTGTTCA
>NW_017205366.1:0-18528 GCF_001704415.2 Capra hircus
ATACCTTGTGGTGCTGTTGTGAAATGGTATAGGTAGGTTTGTATGGTTTCAGGTCAGAAATAATTGGTGGGTTGATTATAGGGATTTGGGGAATTGAATAGTATCTATGGAGGATATAGGAAGAGTATTAAGTAGTTTTTATTTTAAAATGAGTAGGGCAAAAAAAATATACAATTAATTTTAAATGTTATGAGAGTTAATTATATATTTTTAGGTGGGGAACTGAGGTTAGAGTAATTATAGTTTTATGGGTGTAGAGAAGTGGGATAAAGTCAGGTTTTAATTAAAGAAGCTTTTGATAACTAGAATTTGATAATTATTTTTTGGGAGGTTTTAGTGTTTTTTGAGTGGTATGAGTTTTATTTTTTTATATTTGATTTAATTTGACTAGTATATCTTGTTGTATAATTTAAATTTGTCTGTTGTTGAAGGGATTAGTGTTAAATCTGAAAATATATCGAGTGTTTTAGATATAAATTCATTTTGTCTTGTATAGAAGTTTGTTGAAATAAGAAAAGAGATTTTTTTGATTGTTTTTTAACGGAAGTATGTTTAAAAATTTTTTAGGATCTGCGATTAAATGCTGAAAGTAGAGATAATGATAAGAAGCAAGCTTTAACGTGCCCGGTTATGTTACTGATAGTTATGGTGAGTTGATGTCAGGGTGGGTTTATTCTGGGTTGGAATTTCTTTGAGAAGGAATGGAATATAGTTTCTTGTGGAGTCTATGGAGAGAGAGCGGAACTAACGTATGGATAAAGAGTTAGATGTTAGTGCTATTTGTTTTTGAGCGTGTCATTATGATATTTTTTTGTTTTTTTAATTGAGTATTGGTTAGATTGTGTTGGTTTTGGCAATAACTGAACGTTCATAGGTTAAATGATTGACTTTCTTGGAATTTTATTCTATATATTTAATTATGTGTTGGTATTCAGTTAGTTACTATTAGTTATCAGTATGGTTGTTTTGAATGATGATGGATGCAGGTTCTGTATAAATGGGCTTTGTAAAATGATTTGAGTTGGTTGATAAATAATTTTTATCCAACTCTTATTGTCGTTAAATCTTGGGAGCCTCAGGTTTCTGTCGGGAAGGATATTGGTCTTGCTTACTGTTGAGCGCTGGTAAGTTCTCGTCTAAATGAATATTCAGGATTTTTCTTTAGGATTGATAATTGGATTATTGGAGTAAGGGATTAAGGTTTAACAAGTTAATAAAGATAATTTTTGTGGTAGATTTTTATAGTGCAATTATCGATTATTATGGCAAATTCTAGCCTTTGCCTAGACGGGTTTGTCGAAAGTATGTTTACTTTTTAATACATGTTAGGTTGGTATGGTTTTTTTCAGGAGAGTTTTAATTTCATGGTGAGTAAGACTATGGTTGATCTTTGTGTGCGTAAAAATTATGTTGTATCGTTATTGTTCATTGTATTTGCATGAAGTGATGGGACTAGAGTCCGCATGATTTAGTTTTTGAATGTGAGTTTTAGATTTTTATTTATTTATTAATAGAGGATTTTTAGTTTTCATTTCTGTGATAAAAGCGACTATATGTATCTGAGGTTATTTCTTGGCAATGTTGATCAGTTTTTATCATCTGGAATTTATTTGAGACTGCAAGAACGGATGGACGGATATTACATTTAGTAACTTTTCAAGTTTTGGAAAGTCCTCTTGTTCGGGCAGTTTTTGAAGTTGTTTCGTTGTGACTGATCAGGCTGTTCGACGCGAGGGTATGGTCAGTGCTGGTTGGTATTGATCTATTCTGGCGTCCAGATTTTAGGTTGTGCGTTATAAAAGTAACAGGTTTGGTGTAGTTAAAGAGATAAATGTTTTTTGGACTTGTGTTTTATGTAAAGGATCGTGGAATTTATTTGGTTTTCTGTTTTCTAATCAGTTGAAATCTCGAAGTTCAAAGGTTCATCGTATTGTGTGTCTGGCTTTGAGACTGCCTTTTGATCATTCTACGTTGTAAGCCTCCTGTGAATGGATGCATTGTGGAAGTCGTTCGACATTTTTGAATTCGTTTTTTGGGCTTGGATGAAATGATTTTAGTTCAGTGGATCGTTCGAGGTTAAAATTGCATGTAATACTTGAAAGTGGTTTAGATATTTTTCTGGTTTATATAATGATTATATTAATAGTTTGCGTTTCTAGTGATTTAAGGTCATTGATTCAAAGAGATATTCCCTACACGGTGAGTTGTTCCCCGTCCCGCCACGCCCGGCCTATTTGGGTTCTGGGTTTGAAGATTTTTTTGTCACATTTGATGTAGTACTTGCAATATTTTTTTTTTTTTTTTTTTGTTTTTTAGGGGTATTGTAGGTTTATGAAGTGATTAGCTTTCATGTAGGAAGATTAGATTACTGTGATATTTATGGTTTGCGTAGGAATGAACTGCAGTATTCTGTGTTTTGAGACTTGAAAGAAAACGGACAATTTTTAGATCCCTCTTCGCTTTTGTTGATATGAGGGATATTATTTATTTTTTTTTTTTTTAATTTTTTATTTTTTTTTTGGTGTAAGTTGATTTTTTTTTTTTTAATTTTAATGAGTTGGACGATGAGACAGTACCAGTTTCTAACATTTGGGGTTCATGGAAGATGTGTATCTGGTAGAATAGATGGCGATCGATTATTGATGATAGTATAATGTTAGAATGTCATTATACGGAAATATCAATATTGGATGATATATTGAGTAAAAGTCGTTATATATTGTGTCTTTGTTGATGTTTGCACCTGAGTAGCGGGTCGTCATTGGCTTTCGTTTAACTTATCATATATCGCTTGTCCTCAGGACAGCGTGCGTGCTATTTCTCCCCGGCCCGGTCTCGGTGTTTCTCTATCCTTATGGATTCTTACTCTGTATAAGTGCCTAGTTTTATGTCTATGAACTGATTAAAGTGATAATTCTTGTTTACTCGTGCCTCGAGTATCCTACATTGTGTTACTGTTTCACGCTTTCATTTATATTTCATCGCTGATGGTAATCTAGGTTGTTTTATGTTGGATATTATAGTGTGTCGCGATGCCTCTGGGTAATGTGTTTCTTCATATTTGGTTTTCTCGGGTGTTGTGTTTGCAGAGGGTTGTGGGTATAAGCGTAGTCTTGATTTAGGAAATCGTTTTTAAGTAGAATTCCACATCGTGTGCTGCTCCAGCAGTGAGCTGGCTGTATTTTAGCTTTGGCTTCTACATATAAGTGTGTGAGGTGTTTTTCTTGTTTGAGTGTGGCGTGTGAATGGTGGTGATCCCGCAATCCTCGACCGTCCCGAGTATGTGTTTTAGATTTGCGCTGATGTTCTCTCCCTTGCTTTCCCTAGTGCATCGGTTTGAGAAATATTTTATGAGTGTTTTGTTAGCTATCGTCTTATACGTAGGGGTCACTGAGAGTAGTGGATCAGTAGAGCCGGCCACTCGAACTTCATTTGAATTTGGTATATTTTAGTTATGAGGTTTTAAATCGTTTATATTGATTCGCTGTTTGAATAACTTACGTTTTCTGACTTAGAGTTATGGAGAATCGATGTGGTAAAGGTTATCATGCGAAATTGTTCTTCCCCCGCAGATATAGTCCGTATTATTTGACGCATTAACAATAGAAAAATGGCTTTGTTATGATTCGTGTGGTTGAGTTTATCTGGTTTGAGAGAAGTGATTTTTGCTTTTTGTTAAATAGCATATTGGCATGTGAAACTGGGAGTTATATTTGTGTAATAATTTTTGATTTCTAATTTCATGGAGGTGTAAGGAAAATTATCGGAGTGGTTTTGGAGTATTTAATATATGTCGCGTTTCTCTAGTGCGATCGTTCAACTTTCTTGTAGAATGGGCGAATATAGCTAGGACATCGTATCTCTGTGGGGCTGATGGACTAGATGGTATGTTTCTGATCGAGTTGAAGAGATCATGTGTAGTTATGTAGTTTAACGTGCCAGTCTCCTGTGTCTTAATGCTATATAGAAATATACATATTAATTAAAAAGGTAAGTATTTAAGTTAAATGTGTAATTGATTCGCGCATTATTTTTGTTTTCCTTACTGTGGAGCATAATACGCGGACTCGTGTGAGACGTGAATTATTTTCATGCTTCAAACGAAGGGTGAATGGCCATAGTTTGAGAAATAATTATGAATCAGAGGAAGATAATAATTCAGAACATTAACAGCATTAACATGTTGAAATGTAATAAAACAAAGTAAGTACGCAATCGAAATGGGAGCGAAGTCTATTTATTAATAGGACAGCTCTAATATCTGACTTAAGAATATTAAATAATTCAATACTCAGTTGGAAGTGGTTTAATTGTTTATATTTTTCATAGCATAATTTAGAGTAATTAGGTTGTTTTGAGATGGAAGTCTTAGGTGGAATACTATATTGAATTACTGAACATGGCGTGAGAACGAGGTTTTACACCTGCTAAGCAACAAGAAAACAGAAAAAGAAATAATAATATATCTATAGTTTAGATTCGCTTGTGACTTAGGGTAAAGTAATGAATGCGGAGATCGGGAGATGCGGTTTGTCTGATAGACAGATTATTGAGCGAATGTCAAAATTTAGTATTTTTGGGAAATATGGACGAGGAGGTTGGAGTGGGCTAGAGTAAAGGGTTGGAAGAGTAGACGACTGAGAGAAAGAGAAGAAATAAATATAATTTGAAATATGGCGAGAAATAAAAAATTTATTTACGATTTATTTACATTTAAAGTGTTAAAAATAGTGTGAAAATTAGTATATAAGAAAAATTGGCAAGAAAAATTGATGATTAAGGGAGTTAATACATATGACCGGGAAAAATCGAGAATAAAGTAGTGAAAGATTATGGTGTTTGTTTATTGGGAATAATATTGTTGACATGAATAGATTTTAATAACGTGATATCTTATGTGATATTTTTTAAAAATTTTATTTTGTAAGAAGTTTAAAGAGTAGTTGATTAGATGTTTTAAATACTTTTAAGACATTATATAGATTTGTCGAATTGTTCTAGTAGGTTTTAGTTAATTACATATATGGTTAATTGGGTCAAGTGAAATGTATAGTGGGTAAATAGATGGTGATGTAGGGTTAAAATGTAAAAATTTTTTTGCATAATTATGAATGTAGAGTGAAAGAATTAAAGAAGGTATATATTCTTATGGTTTGAAGTGAATTTGTAAAAGAAAACCAGTTTTCAATTTTGGGGAAAATTGTATAATAATAAATATAAATATTTATCATATTAGTTATTAAAATTATTTTAGGTATTCTTTTGAGTTGTGGGAATTAGAATTTTGAAAAAAAAGTAGTGAAAACATTTTTACTGGAGTTAGAAGAAAATCTGTAGAAAAGAGATTTAAGTGAGTTGCATTATAAAAGTTTTTATAAGATGGCAAGTTTAGGAAGATAGGAGAAATGAAGAATAATTTGGACAAGTTTTTAAGTATTGTTTGAGTTGGTAAGTCTGGGTATATAATTATGAGTTAATGCTTTCATATTAATTTGATTCTTATTGGTCTTTTATAGAGAAGGAATGGAATAGTATTGTTGGAAAATCATGCGGATGGAGGAGATGAAGGTGCAGTTAATGGGTGAAGAGATCGGAAAGATGAGGATTATTTCATTCATTTTATGTGAAGGAATAGAAATAGTGTTTTGCTGGAGATAGGGACTGGGGAGGTGTGGGTGCTTATGGGGTGCCGAGTCGGAATAATCAGGGGGGGGGGGAAGGATTGGGAGAGCAGTGGCTATTATATGGGTTCAGGTGGAATAGTGGTCAAGAGTGGGAGAATAAGAGTAGGGTTGGATTGGGTAGAAGATTTGGGGAGGGTGGAATATGTATTTTGCGTGGGATTGGATAGGGAGCTGATGATATAGTGTAGTTAAAATGAATTAGAAAATGTTTATATGGTAACATTAAAATTTTATTTGTTTGTAATAAAGTAATTATGGGATTCAGGTTTTAAAATATTTTTGAGAAATTTAGAGGCATTTGTTTATAACTATATAATTTGGATTTATTAATTGTTATAAATTTTAATTAGGTAGATGATTGGGTGCTTATGTTTTTTTAGAACGAAGTTTAATGGGTGTGGGGAGATTATATTGTTATAATCCTTTAAAAGGCAGTCAGGAATGGTATTATTAATATGTGAAAGGTATAGAGATTTTAAGTATATTAAGTTATTTCAAGAATCGTTTGAGAAAACATATAAATTTATGTCTATAAAGAGGTGTTAGCTGGTAGACGAATGCTGAAAATGATGGGAAACGGAGAGTGAAATAGGGGTGTAGAGGGAAATGGAGCAGGAAGGAAATTGAGTATACTTGGTGGAAATTTATGGCGAGGAGCTTGTGGGTATAAGTAGGGTTGAAAGGTAGAGAGTGAGCAGATTGAGAGACAAAAGAGGTGGAAAGAGGAAAAGAAATAAGATAGTAAGTGGAGGGGGTCAGGATTAATTAGGGTGGATTTAATGGATAGTTTGTTAGGTTAATGAATATTTGAATTATTTGGACTGATTGAGGGATATTTTAGAATAAATTGTTATTTGTGTGAATTCAGAAGAAAGACGTGTGTGGTAAAAGTGTAGTCATATTTCATGTACTGACATAATAGATGAATAGATTGTCTATAATGGCAATAAAAAAGTATAGTTATTAGAATTCAATTAATGATTTATTTAGAATATAGACTATTTGAGGTTTAATTTAAGATAGGATATGAAAGAAAAGTTGGGAGTAACAGGAGTAAATGGTTTTTATGATAATATATGAATTATCTATTATAAATGAAAAGTTGAATTTTTTTGCATGCATCTTATTTTATGTTGAAATAGCTTTGAAGAGGTTGTAATGAAAGTTTGTGGCAGATAAAGATTATGTTGAGGATGATTATTGGTGAGGTTTTTTTTAAGCCTAATTATCAGATGTTTCTGTATTTTTTTGTGTGTATTGATTTTAATTTGGGTTTATTTGATTTGGCTGAGTTATTGGAGGAGAAGTTTCAAGAGCATTGTGAATCTATATGAGTTAGGTATAGAGCATAATTGTGTTACTGTACAGTGTTTATTTCTCTGTGGTGGATTCGTTCAAGTTTTTGAGATGGATTATGGATTGCAATTTGAAATTGAACTGTTGGTATTTTGTATGTTTCAATTTAATACTTAGTGTATAGTGAGTATAAGCAGGTTTTAGAATCAAAATTAAGTTTAAATGGAGAATTTTTGCTGTGTGGTTTTATATTATGATTTTAAATAATATTTTTTACATTGTTTTTTTGGGAACAGTGAGGGGGAGATGTATACATTGATATGTGCTTTGAAATTGTTTAATCTGAAACCATGGTCTTTACTGTGCATTGTTTAAGATTACGCAATTCTATTAGTTACATTGAAGATACTTAAATTAAATTTAGCATGCTAATGTGGAATTGATTCGATTTCAAAGAGAAAGAATATGATGTTTTTGCGTTCATAGATTGGGTAGGTGCTTGAAGAATTTTTTTGAAGTAGAAATATTTATATGAATTAAAGATTGTAAATTTCAGATTGTTCAGCTAGGGAAGTTAAAGCACCCCGTGAATTTGAAATGTTAAGTATTCCAAAGACTGTTTCGAAAATTTAATAAATGTAGAAATGTGACTAATGATATGATATATTGGAAAAATATATGGCAGGTATTTGGCAGTTTAAGCGTTTTTTATAGAGGAAAATGAAAAGTACTTATTTTTTGTGTTTAAAGTGTGTTGGGATGGCTATAAGTAGGCTATAGTGATATAAGAGGTCAGTAAAAAAAGAGAGGGAATAAATGGATTTGGTATGATTAGAATTACAAGACAGTAATATGGTATAATTTTTATCATCTGATTATTTATATAATAGTTGTGTGATTCAATGTTAGAATAGAATTGATATAAAGTAGTCAGGAGGAATAGCTGAAAGAAGTAATCGATTAAATATAGAAAGGTATTTTGGTAGGTTTTGAGATAAAGGAGAGGGAATGATATTATACAGAAAGCCAAGAGTTTAATTGACCGTGAGGAGGTTTAGGAGTTTTTTATTTTATGTTTTTTTTTACTTTTTGGAAGAGTGATGTGATTATTATTGTATGAAGTACCATGATCTGTTTAATCATGCTGAGAAATTGAGGTTATGGAAAAATTTTGTAAAAGAAAGATAAAGTAAAGAGGATTTTATATTAATCTAATTGAAGTAATTTTTAATTTGTTAAGATTTTGTAATTATCATGAGTTATTTTGTGATTAATGCCTAGTATGTTTATGGCTAGATATTTAATGATTTTGGTGAGTTAAGGCTGTTAAATGCGATGTACTGCTGTCCCTTGGTTGAAGTTTAGTCTTTGCAGATTAGGCTTTGACAGAGTTTTTTGTATTTGAATGTGTTTATTGATATTTTAAAAGTCTTAGAAGTGTGTTTTGTCTGGCTTTGTAAAGGTGAAAATTTGCTTAAGATGAGCAAGAATCAATAGGATAGAATTAGATTTTTAGTTTATTAGACATGGGTCGTGGTGGGTCGTTTCAAGGTGTTTACGTGTGTCTAAGGTAGGTAGACAGAAAAAGGGGAAGTTTATTAAGGTATGGGAGTACAAGGATAATAGAGCAGTGGAATTAGTGCAGGTTTAAATTGGCTAAATTCTTTTCAATATTTTTGGCGAAGGAGTATGTGGATCAGTCAGAGAAGAGGGGAGTATTGATTATGACATGGTAAATGTGGATGAGGAGGGAGTGAAACAGGTAATATAATTTGAATAGTTGAGTGTAAAATAGTGATTTGCTGGATGAATGAATGAATGAATGAAATGAATAAAATTGTAATATTCATATTTTTAATATATTGTATTACGTGTTTAATTATAAGTTTGAGTTAATTATATTTGCCCGTCGGTCCCGCCTCTGTGCCCCTGGCCTCGCCGCTGCCGGTCCTCTGTCCTGCGGCTTCTCCCGTCCGCCTCCCGGCGTGGTTGCCCTGACCCTCCTCCGGCTCTTCCCTGCCCCCCCCTCAGGTGCCCGTTGTCTTTTCCGTCTTGCCTTGGCCTGCCGCTTCTTTCCCCTCTCCCCCCCCCCTGCCGTCCTCTTGCTGGTCGTCGGCGCCTGTTTTTCTCTCCTCTCATACTCCTTGGGCTGGCCCTTTGGCGTCACCCGCTTCCCCCGCCGCGTCTCCGTTCCCTGCCCCCGCGGACCTCTTGGTCCCGGCCCCTGCCCTGTCCTCGGCTCGCCTGCTTTCTTCCCCCGTTGCTCCCGTTCCCCCCCTTCCTTTCTTGCGCGTTCCCTCTGCCCTCCCCGGTCCTTTTTTTTTTCCTTCGCCCTTCTCTCGCTGCTCTGTCGTGTTGCCCCTTTTTCGGTTTGTCTCGCCTGGTGTGCCTGTTTCCCCGCGGTCTCCCCTCCTCTTTCGGCTGCCCCTCCCCCCGCCCCTGTCCCGCCTGTCTGCCCCCCCCTTCCTTTAGCGCCTCTCCTCTTCCGTCCCCCGGGGCCCCCCGGCGCGTGTCCCTCCCCGCCTGCGGCTCTGCCATGTCTGCGCGCTCACCGCCCCTACTCCTCCTGTTCCTTTGGCCCTCCTCTCTTCCGCTGTGCTCGCCCTCTCCCCTTTGTTTTCGCTAGGGCTGGCCACCTTAGCCCTCTGCTCCTCTCCCGCTTCCCCCTCCCGTCCGCTCCCGGCCCCCCCTTGGCGCCTTCGCGCGCGCGTCCGTAGGCCGGCCCTGCGCGATCTCCCCCCCGCCCCTGCGCTCTGCGCCCCGCCGTCTTCCCACCGTTGCGCGGCCCCCCCTCCTCCTCACGTTCCTGTCTGCCTTTCCTTGTCATCCTGTCTTTGCCTTCTCTCCCCCGCTCCGCCCGCTTTGCTTCTCCTCCCCCCGTCCCTTCTCTGCTTCCCCCCCCCGCCCTGCGCCTGCCCTTCCCCCCCCCCCTACCCTCCGCGCCTCCCCCCTCATTGTTTTCCTCCTTTCGCTTTCACTGCTGCTCCTGCCTCCTGCCCCCCGGTCTCCCCCGCTTGGTGCGTTTTTTCCGCCCGTATACCTTTATACCCTTTTCCCCGCGTGCTTCGCCCCCCTGCCTCCTCCTTATGTTCTGGTCTCCAGCCTCTTCCATAGTCTTCCTCCCCGGCTGTGTCGCCTGCTTGCCCGGTCCTCCCTCTCCCCCCTGCCTTCCCCCTCGCGCTTGTCCCTGTCCCTCAGCTGCCCCGCTGACCAGCGTTATCCGCCTTCTCCGACTCTGCCGTACCCCTCCTTCTACCGCTTTTGTCACCGCTTATCGGTGCCACGTTCCCCGCACCCCCCACCCTTTCCTCTTGCTCCTGCCCTGCCGTCTTCCCCTCGCCCGTCTTCATCCGGTTTTGCTTCTGTTCCCCTTTCCGCCCCTGTTCCGGCTTCCGCTCCCTACTGCCGCCTCCGCCGTCGTACCCTGCCTTTGTTGGCGTCTCCCTTGGGGCGCAGGGCCTGGCCCCGGCCCCTCTTTACTCCGTGGTCTCTGGTTCCTCCCAGCCTCCCCCGGTTTTCCCTGCCGGCTCCCTGCCGGCTGCCGGTGCCTCCCTTCCCCGGGCCGCGGCCACGTCGCTTTCCTCGTCTCTCCTACCTGTCTGGTGCTGTCCCGTGTGTTTCTTTGCTTCTTGTCCTCTGCGTTTCCATGGGGCCCGCGTTTCCGGGCGCATGCCCGTCCTGCGGCTCCTGGCCGGTGGTCCGTTGCCACCCCCCGTGCCTGTTTTTCGTGCCACCGCCTGATCCACTTCCCCCTCAGTTCCCTGGTCCCTTTATTCGCGCATCGCATCTCTTTACCCTGCTGCCCCCGTCGCTGGTCCCGCGTTCTCCCTCCTTTCTACTGCTGCCTCTGCCCCGCTTTCGCCCGCGCTGCTCTCTGGTGGTCCCGTGGTTCAGCTTCCGCTCCCTGCCCGGCCCCACGTTACCTCTCTGGTGGGGGCCCTCCGCTCCTGCCCGCTGTCTGCGACGCTCCCCGCCGGACCGCTCACTGCGTCCCCCTCCCTCCCTGTTGCCCTCCCTCCTTCCCCCTCCGCCCTCCAGCCGGTGCGTCCCACCGCTTCCCTTCCGTCGATCTTTTCCCTCCGCCGCTTTTCCCCTTCAGGCGTGCCACGTTCCCTGGTCCTCTTCTTCCCTGCTCCCTCCCCCCTTGCTGCTTTCCCCTTTGCAGCGCCTCCCTACGGCTATTCGCGGGCCTCTCTCCCTTTGTTCCGCGTCTTCCCCTCGTGTTTCCCCTATTCCTCCCGGCTGCTCGCTCCCGATGCGTCTCCCCTCGGACGCCTGCGTCTTGGCTCGCTGCTTTATGGTCGCGCCCCACTTCGGCGCCGCCCCCCCCCGGCCGTGGCTCCCGTCCTGTCCCCCCCCGCCCGTTGGGCCTTTTCTACCTTCCCCGGTCCCCGGGCCCCCCCGTGTCCCCCGTCTGGGCTTCCCCGGTTTGCGCCGTGTCCCGCTCCCCCTGCCCATGCCCGCGCTGTGGGTTCGCCGCCCGTGGGTGGGCCGCTCCCCTGGCGGCGGCCCTGGCCCCCCTCCCGTCTTCTTGCCTGGCGCCTCCCCTGGCCCGCGGCGGCTGGTCGGGCTCCCGTCCCTGGGGTCCCCCCGCGTCAGCCCCGCCTGCCGTGCCTGCGGCCTGCCTCCCCCTCCCCCTCTCCCATTTGCGCGGGTGGCCGCCTGGGCCCCCGGTTCCCCTGGGCGTTTCTGCCCTTCCCCCCCCGCTTTTCGATTTTTCGCCGCCCTTCTCCTCCCCACTTGTTTTCCCCTTTCTCCCCCCCTCCGCTCTGGCCACGGGTACTGCGCGCCCCGGTGGTTTGCCACCGTCTGCTCACCGCGCGCGCTTGCGGCGCCTCCGTGCTGCCCTGCCCCTCCCTCAGCCCCCCCTTCCCCCCTCCCCCCCCCACCGCCCCCTGCCCGTTTGGCCCCTGTAAGCCCCCGCCCCCCGCGGTTCCGTTTTTCTCTCTCCTCCCTCGGCTTCCCCCGCCACCCCACCACCCCCCTTCCCCCCCCCCCCCGCCCCCCCCCCCCGCACCTCCTCCCCCATTTTTCTTCCCTTCTGCCTTGGTTTGCCCGCCCTGTTCGTCCCCCCTGTCTTTCTCTTGCGGTCCCTTTTCGACCGGCCCCGCTCCAGCCTCTCGTCATTCCGTTTACCTCTCTGCGCCGCCCCTCCACCGGTCCGGCCTCCCGGCCCCGGAGGCGGCCCTTCCGTCCTCGGCCTGTGTCCTTGGCCTCTCTCCCATCGCCGTCCCCCTGCCGCGCCCTGTGTTCCCCTTCGCTGAGTTCCCCCTCCCCTCCCCCCCACCCCTCCTTTCTCCCTTCCCCTGGCCTCCCTCCACTCTCCGCCTCTGTCCCCTTTTTGCATTGGTTTCCTTCCCCTTCCCGGCCGTCTCTTAGCCCTGTCTTGCTGCCAGCCCGCCTCCATGGCCCTGCCACCTGCGCGCCGCCTCCTTTCCCCCCCTTGCCTCCTCCCGCCCCTTGCCCGTTCCGCCCGCCCCGCGCTCCCCCTGCCCGCGCTCCGCCCGCCCATGAGCCTTAATCTTACCCTCTGGCACCCCCGCTCTGTCTTTGTCGCTCGCACAGTCCGGCCCCGGCTCGTTCCCGCCATTCCCCCCCTGCGATTGCCTTTTCTCCCCCTGTCTCCTTTGCTCGGTTTCCTTTCCCTTGCACCCGCTTCTCCCCTCGTCCTTCCTCCCCCTGGTGGCTCCGTTCTGTCTCACCGCCCGCGCCTCCATTCTCCCTCCCTTCCGTTTTTGCTCCCGCCTGCCGACCGCTGCCCCCTCCCCCGTGGTTTTCCCTCCGGGCCATCCTACCGCCTCTTCATGCCCCCTGCCCCGCGGTCTTGCCCCGCCGTCCTTTGCTCCATCCTTGCCGCTCCCGGTGGTCGTCCCTGGTCTCCCGCGTCGGTGCACGCGGGCTCCCCCCCGGGTGGCCTGCCCATGTGGTTCAGCGGGTGCCTGCCCCGGTGCCCCGGTGGTGCCGCTTGCCCTCCGGCGTCCCCGGCCGGGCCGCCCCCTCCCCTGGCCAGTTGACCGCCTAGCCTCGACCCCCGTGGGCGCCCCACGCCGCAACGACGGCCCGTGCCTCCCCGCTCCCCCTTTCGCCGCTCTCCCCGTCCCCCCTCCCCCCGTATTTTCCTTGTGCTTTCTGGCCTGTCAGGCCTCTGTGGCCCCCCCCATGCCACCTCGTCGTCGTCCTACCTCTTTTCCTCGTCAGCTCCGCATCCACCAGCGTCGTTCCTGCGGACCTCCTTTTTCCCCCTATCCCCTCCCGGCCCCCCGCTTCCTCCCGCCGGCCGCTTCGTCCCTTTTCCTTTTTCTCCCCTTTCCCGTTATGCTTCTCCCGTCCGCGCCCTGCGCCCTTCGTCCTCTTCCTTCTTCTCATGCCATCCCCTCTTCCTTCCTATGTTCTCCTCCGCGCATTGCGGGGCCGTGCAGTGCCGCCCCGAGTTTTCTTGCCATCGTCGCTGTGCGCGCTGTCTGCGCGTTTACTGCGCGCTTCTTCCCCCCCTGCGTTGCCTTCCGGCCCCCCTGTCCCCTCCTGGCCGCGGCCTCCCCCCCTGTCTCCCTTCCTGCCGCTTCCTTCCCTCTCCGCCGGTCTCTCCGCCCTTTTTAATCGACTTTGGTATTTCCCTTTTCCTTACCTCCTGCGCGCTTATTTTTTCCCGCCTTTCCCATCACCCATCTGCCCTACCTCCTATTCCTCCACATGGGCGCCCCTGCCCCACCACAGGAGTTTCATCAGAAAATAAAGGAGTGAAATGGAATTTGCCACACTGACAAGACTAAAAAAGGAACTGGCCTGAAATTTTAAGAGTGAGACCCTTAATTTTCTTACTGAATCGCAATAGAAAGAAAAATATTTGAAATAGATTAAAAGGGAGCCTTAAAAAAAAAGTACGCAAGCATTTTATGTATGGGAAATTTTTAAAAAGACGCCAAAATCATAATCCAAATACAAAAGAACTCGTTTTCAGGAATACTGAAGATTAAACAGCCCCTAGTGGGCAATGAGTTGTGTCTCCAAATGCCTAAATAAGAAAAACTTGCAAAATAAAGGACAAAACACTAATCGTGTACAAAGCATCAACTTTCAAGTGGTCATGCATGTGCTCAAGCCCCCTCAGTCAAGTCCAACTCTTTGCCGACCCCATGGACTGTAGTCCCCAGGACTCCTCTGTCCATGGAATTCTCAGGCAGAATACTGAGGTGGGTTGCCATTATTTATTTTTTTTTTTTTTTTTTTTTTTCTCCCTGCCAGGGGATTCTCCTGACCCCAGGGAAATCGAATCCATGTCTCTGGGCAATCTGCCTGCAGCTGGGAGGCAAGAGTTCAGTTGGTCATTCAGTATTTTTAAGCAGGAACACATTTGGTTTCCAATATTGATAAAAATGTGCCAACAATGAATTGTAATACTCTATAATAACTTATTAACTTACATTAAGAGGTGAAAGGGAATTTTGAAAGACTTGAATTTGATTGAAAAAGAAACAGACCTCATTTTTCATTTCAAAACTTTAAGGGATGGGAGGGAGGTTCACAAGAGGGAGGGGAACATACATCTATCCTATGGTTAATATCATGTTGATGTAGAAACGCAACACAAACATTGTAAAGCAATTATTCTCCAGTTAAAAAATAAATAATTTAAAATAATTTTTAAAAAAGGAAAAAATGTGTGGTGATAAGGTGTAGGGTTTATGTCTTCAGATAGACTGAAAGACTCTACCAAGGGACAAAGTATGTCACAAGAAATTTTGAATGTGAATATTATCATGGGAACCACATGGTTATTAATAAAACTGAATCTTGGCAATTGTGATAAATTACTTTTCCCCTGGAATTTCTTGTTACAGGTAAACATACATATGGCGCATTCCAGGTGCTCAGTGCTAAAGAATTGCCTACATTGTAGGAGACACAGGGTCTGATACCCTGGGCTTGGGAGATTCCCCTGAAGAAAGAAATGTAAGCCCTCTTCCAGTATCTTGCCTAGAAAATTCCATGGACAGAAGCAGACTTGTGGGCATACAGTCCATGGGTCCAAAGAGTTGGTTACACAACTGATCACAGCAACGAACACAACATACATATAATAAAAGGTGGCATACATCTTTGGCTAATAGTTATCAGGGATATTTAATAAATGGATATTCAATATAGCCCCACCAGATAAAAAAAACATCAGCACCTCAAAGCTCTTCTAACCCACTCCCTCCACACCGCTAAGGTAAAATCAATTCTGACTTTCTACTCCTATAGAACCGTTTCTGCCCCTACATTATGTTTTAAAGAGATAATGGTAAATTTTTATCCCTAAAAATATTTTTATTCTTATCATTATATTAAAACATAGGCAATATAGTAGCAATGGCTTTTGTTTTAATGGAGATTTCTCAGAGCGATTTTTTTAGTAGTTTCTTTACTATTAAAAGGTTCATGTTTATAAGTAGCACGTTAACGTGGGCCAGGCAGAAATAAATGTGTTTAGTAACTGTGAAAAGAAATTAATTTTTTTCTTACTCAGTGCATATCAACTCTTCCCAGATTCTCTTAAAATAAGTTAATGATTAACTGAAGAAGGGGAAGAGAGTTCCAACTTGCAAAAGCATCCTTTTTATAAGCATCCCGAGTCAGCCACAAACGTGCTCCTTTTGCAATCCCAGTCAACTTCCTTGGGCTTTGGAAGGAATATGAGAACACGTAACACAATTCCCAGCCTCATTTCACCTCAGTGGCATTCATGGCAGCAAAGTTGAAGATTAAAGGTGACATGTCCTAGCAATCAAACTGGAGAAGCTACTGAGTCAGGTGAACGCCAAACCGGGAAGGAAGAGAGGGATACAGACACGCCAAACTGGAAAAGGAAAAAAAGCTCACGCTTAAAACTATATTATAAGGATATGCAGATGTTTGTCCAGAGAAAATAGAAATTCTGTATCTACAGGACTTGAAACTAATGATAACAGCTAGCTAATCAAATAGAAGCTTCATTAAGTGGAATTCTAAAGCTTTTGTTTGTTTGTTTTGGGGTGGATTTTTTTCCCTTCGAGGCAGTCAGTCAAGGTTAAGCAGTAACATGAGCTCTTTTCACAGTTTCTACTCATGTAAAATGAGGCTACTCTTTTTAAAATGTTTAATTTCAGATTGTAAGCTAATGAAAATCTGAAGGGCACTATGGATTTTTAATGTATTTTTTAAAAGAGATCTTCTACAGTGATTTTCACAGAAAATCACACACTGCCAAGCTACTTAATAATCTTTGTGAGGACTAAGAAAAATGTTTTAATACACCTTTCATTTTTATTGTTCCCTCCCATTCACTCTGAAATTCTTCTGGTTTCTTTAGCTCACTAATTTGGCAATCTTTGAAATTATGTAACATGTGCATTTAAGGTTATAAATTCCCTTCTTACCACTTTAGCTGCACCCCACAATTTTAAAAATATATGGTACATTTTCAGTTCCAAATAATTTCAAAATCACTGCTGTAGTTTTCTCAACCTATGAATTATTATTTTTTAAAAAATGTATAATTAAAAAGTGGAGATCATGTACTTAGTTATTGCCAAAAGTATATGCGCCATCTACCTCTTCTGAAGGGAAGTATTGTAAAGTAATTAACCTCCAATTAAAATAAATAAATTTATATTAAAAAAACAGTGAAAGAAAATGGAGTACGCACTGAAAAACCACCCACAAATTATTTAGGACTGTGTCTGTTCCAGTATCTTTTCTTATTGACTAAAAAAAAATTTTATACACATGCCACTTAAGAGACCAGTAGTTCTATACGATTTTTTATGAAAATAAGTTTGCCTGTTTCCTATTCCTCTGAGGTACTCACTTTCTTTCCTCCATCTTTTTTCTTCCTCACTTCAAAGTTAATTTTTTTTCAGTTTTATTGAGATAATTGACATACATCACTGTATAAGTTTAAGGTGGATGACAATCATCGTGAAATTATTACCACAGTAATAATTACCAATCATCATACAGATACAAAAGAGAGAGAAAAACAAACAAAGAAAATTTTTTCCTTGTAATGAGAACTTAGAATTTACTCTTTTGACAGCTTTCATATGTATCATACAGCAGTGTTAACTACACTCATCGTGCTGACATTACATCCTTTGTACCGACTTGTAGCATTCACTTTCAAATCCTTTGTTTCCTTTTCTTTTTACCACCATCTCTAAAATAATGTGTTTATGTTGCTACATCTTGATTTTTCAATTTTAGGCATTACCTATTCACTGTCCATTATAGAAGATGAGGATTTAGCTCTCCCACATCACCAACCAGACCCTGTCTCCTTACATGCAGTTTCTTCTCTGTACCTTTCCAATACTTATATCATAAATCATTTTTATTATGTCTATTTAAACAGTATTCTCAGCCTGCCTTCATACTGTACAATTACTGCTTTGCCGCTTCTTGCACTTCTAATCCCAAATGGCAATGACGACGAAATCTGCTACCATTTTTACTCTCGTTCCTGTCACGACAGTATCTTTTCTCTCTGGTAGACTGTCAGTATCCTTGATGGGTCTTTCAGTTTCACTCATATTTAGGTGTTGATTTGACTTTAGCCTAACCTCAGTTTCAGGCTCAGTTGCTCAGTCCGTGTCCGACTCCTTGCACCCATGAATCGTAGCACGCCACGGGCGCTCCCTGTCCACCACCAACTCGCTGGAGTTCACTAGACTCACATCCATTCGAGTCCGTGAGGCCATCCAGCCATCTCATCCCTCTGTCGTCCCTTCTCCTCCTGCCCCCAATCCCTCCAGCATCACAGTCTTTTCCAATGAGTCAACTCTTCACATGAGGTGGCAAAGTACATGGAGTTTCAGCTTTAGCATCATTCCCTTCCAAAGAAATCCCAGGGTTGATCTCCTTTCAGAATGGACTGGTTGGATCTCCTTGCAGTCCAAGGGACTCTCAAGAGTCTTCTCCAACACCACAGTTCAAAAGCATCAATTCTTCGCAGCTCAGCCTTCTTCACAGTCCAACTCTCACATCCATACATGACCACAGAAAAACCATAGCCTTGACTAGACGGAGCTTAGTTGGCAAAGTAATGTCTCTGTTTTTGAAATGCTTGTCTAGGTTGGGTCATGAACTTTTTCTTCCAAGGAGTAAGCCGTCTTTTAATTTCATGGCCTGCAATCACGCATCTGCAGTGATTTTGGAAGCCCCAAAAATAAAGTCTGACATTGTTTCCATCTGTTTCCCCCATCTATTTCCCATGAAGTGATGGGACTGGATGCCATGATCTTTGTTTTCTAGAAATGTTTGAGCGTTTAAGGCCAACTTTTTCACCTGCCTCCCACTTTCACTTTCATCAGAGGCTTTTGAGTTCCTCTTCACTTTCTGCCATAAGGGTGGTGTCATCTGCATATCTGAGGTGATTGAGATTTCTCCCAGAAATCTTGATTCAAGCTTGTGTTTCTTCCAGTCCAGCATTTCTCATGATGTACTGCTGCATATAAGTTTCAATAAGCAGGGTGACAATATACAGCCTTGACGTACTCCTTTGTCCTATTTGGAACCCATCTGTTTGTTC
>NW_017205367.1:0-5306 GCF_001704415.2 Capra hircus
CGAGAGGATCTCCATGGTCGTGCACATTCCCAGAGTCCCCCCAGATGTCTCAGTCCATTCCAGGGAAACCTGTTTTCCCTGCACTGCCTCGACTTTCAAGCCGAGGATCGACTCACACCACGGTGGCACGTGGGACGGCCCTGTGGGAAAGCCTCGTGGGAAAGCCTCGTGGGAAAGCCTCGAGGGAAAGCCACAGATCCCTTTATCCACGCGAAGGGAAGCGTGACAGTGCTGCTACAGCTCGGGAGGAAAGCCCGCGTGCATGCCCCATTCGAGACGAGGACTGACTCCCCTGGGGAGACTCCAGAAGTACCCAAGATCCATGTCAGCACAGGAGAGGAATCCTCTGGTTCCGGCACCTACTCCACACAAGGTCTTAGGCCCCGGCACCAACGGGAGAGGAATCCCTAGAGGCCCCCGAGCAACTCGCATGGGGAGTGGCCTTTCCTGAGGCCACAGAGCGGGTCCCTGTGGTCCCCGTCCTAGGTCGAGAGCACCTGCTGACATTCGAGAAAATCCAGGAGGTTCCCCCATCCAGGCGAGATGAGGCCCATTTCCGCTGAGGTGTCTCGAGGCTAATCACACCTAACCTCTGAACTTCCAAAGGGTCCTTCACACCCTTACTGCAACTCAAGTAGTTCCCTGACATACCCGTCTCCATTTGAGAGGAAGCACGACAGTCCCGCCCACATGAGGAGCCAGTGTTGCCTCATAGCTCGAGAGGAGGATTTTTCCCTGCGTGTTCGGGAAAGAATTCCCGGCGTTCCCGCATGTCAAGAAGAGGCGCTCTCCACAGGAAAGGCGAGAGGAACTCCAGGGTCGTGCCACCATTCCCAGAGTCCCCCACATGTCTCAGTCCATTCCAGGGAAACCTGTTCTCCCTGCAATTCCTCGACTTTCAAGCCCAGGATCGACTCACACCATGGTGGCACGTGGACAGCCATTTGGGAAATCCTCGTGGAAAGCCTTGTGGGAAAGCCTCGAGAGAAAGCCACAGATCCCTTGATCACGCGAATAGAAGTGTGACATTGCTGCTACAGCTCGGGACAAAAAGCGCTCATGCATGCCCCCACTCGAGACGAGGACTGACTCCCCTGGGGAGACTCCAGAAGTACCCCAAGATCCATGTCAGCACTGGAGAGGAATCCTCAGGTTCCGGCACCGACTCCTCACAAGAACTTAGGCCCCGGCATCAACGGGAGAGGAATCCCGAGAGGCCCCCGAGCAACTCTCATGGGGACTGGCCTTTCCTGAGGCACCAGAGCGGGTCCCTGAGGTCTCCGTCGTAAGTCGAGAGCACCTGCCGCAACTCGAGAAAATCCAGGAGGTTGTCCTCTCCAGGCGAGATGAGGCCCATTTCCGCTGAGGCGACTCGAGGCTAATCACACCTAACCTCTGGAACTTCCAAAGGGTCCTTCACAGCCTTGCTGCATCTCAAGAAGTTCCCCGACATACCCGTCACCACTCAAGAGGAAGCACGAGAGTCCCGCCCACATACAGAGGGGCCCCGTTTCCGCCTCCTAGCTCAGAGGAGGGATCCTTTCCTTTCGTGGTCGGCAAAGAATTCCCGTCGTTCCCGTCGCATCTCAAGAGGAGGCGCTCTCCACAGGAAAGGCGAGAGGAACTCCAGGGTCGTGCCACCATTCCCAGAGTCCCCAAGATGTCTCAGTCCATTCCAGGGAAACCTGTTTTCCCTGCACTGCCTCGACTTTCAAACCGAGGATCGACTGACACCACGGTGGCACGTGGGACATCACTGGGGGAAAGCCTCGTTGGAAACCCTGCTGGGAAAGCCTCGTGGGAAAGCCTTGTTGGAAAGCATCGTGGGAAAGCCTCGAGGGAAAGCCACTGATACCTTGATCCACACGACTGGAGCATGACACTGCTGCTACAGCTAGGGAGGAAAGCGCAGGTGCATGTCCCCACTCGAGACGAGGACTAACTCCCCTGGGAAGACTCCAGAAGTACCCCAAGATCCATGTCAGCACTGCACAGGAATCCTCAGATTCCGGCACCGACTCCACACAAGGTCTTAGGCCCCGACATCGACGGGAGAGGAATCCCGAGAGGCCCCGAGCAACTCGCATGGGGACTGGCCTTTTCTGAGGCCCCCAGAGCGGGTCCTTGAGGTCCCCGTCGTAAGTCGAGAGCAACTGCCCTATCTCGAGAAAATCCAGGAGGTTCTCCCCTCCAGGCGAGATGAGGCCCATTTCTGCTGAGGCGTCTCGAGGCTAATCACACCTAATCTCTGGAACTTCCAAACGGTGCTTCACACCCTGGCTGCAACTCAAGATGTTCCCCGACATACCGTCTCCATTCGAGAGGAAGCACGAGAGTCCCGCCCACATCCAGAGGAGCCCCGTTTCTGCCTACTAGCTCGAGAGGAGGGATCCTTTCCCTGCGTCATCGGGAAAGAAATCCCGGCGTTCCCGTCGCATCTCAAGAGGAGGCGCTCTCCACAGGAAAGGCGAGAGGAACTCCAGGGTCGTGCCACCTTTCCCAGAGTCCCCCAGATGTCTCAGTCCATTCCAGGGAAACCTGTTTTCCCTGCACTGCTTCGACATTCAAGCCGAGGATCGACTCACACCAGGGTGGCACGTCGGAGAGCCCTGTGGGAAAGCCTCGTGGGAAAGCCTCCCTCATGGGAAAGCCTCGAGGGAAAGCCACAGATGCTTTGATCCACGCATAGGGAAGTGTGACTCTGCTGCTACAGCTCCGGAGGAAAGCGCACGTGCATGACCCCACTCGAGACGAGGACTGACTCCCCTGGGGAGACTCCAGAAGTATCCCAACATCCATGTCAGCACTGCAGAGGAATCCTCAGGTCCCGCCTCCGATACCACACAAGGACTTAGGCCCCGGCATCGACGGGAGAGGAATCCCGAGAGGCCCCGGAGCAACTCCCATGGGGACTGGCCTTTCCTGTGTCCACCAGAGCGGGTCCCTGAGGTCTCCATCGTAAGTCGAGAGCACCTGCCGCAACTCGAGAAAATCCAGGAGGTTTTCCCCTCCAAGCGAGATGAGGCCCTTGTCCGCTGAGGAGTCTCGAAGCTAATCACACCTAACCTCTGGAACTTCCAAACGGTTATTCACACCCTTGCTGCAACTAAAGAAGTTTCCCGACATACCCGTCTCCACTTGAGAGGAAGCACGAGAGTCCCGCTCACATCCAGAGAGCCCCGTTTCCGCCTCCAAGCTCGAGAGGAGGGATCCTTTCCCTGCGTGGTCAGGAAAGAATTCCCGGGGTTCCCATAGCATTTCAAGAGGAGCGCTCTCCACAAGAAAGGCGAGAGGAAATCCAGGGTCGTGCCACCATTCCCAGAGTCCCCCAGATGTCTCAGTCAATTCCAGGGAAACCTGTTTTCCCTGCACTTCCTCCACTTTCAAGCCGAGGATCGACTCACACCACGGTGGCACGTGGGACAGCCCTGTGGGAAAGCCTCGTGGGAAAGCCTCGCGGGAAAGCCTCGAAGGAAATCCACAAATGCCGTGATCCATGCGAAGGGAAGCGCAACACTGCTGCTACAGCTGGGGAGGAAAGCGCACGTGCATGCCCCACTCGAGGCGAGGACTGACTCCCCTGGGGAGACTCCAAAAGTACCCAAAGATCCATGTCAGCACTGGAGAGGAATCCTCAGGTTCCGGCACCGACTCCACACAAGGTCTTATGCACCGGCATCGAGGAGAGAGGAATCCCGAGAGGCCCCGAGCAATTCGCTTGGGGACTGGCCTTTCGTGAGGCCACCAGAGTGGGTCCCTGAGGTACCCGTCGTAAGTCGAGAGCACCTGCCACAAGTCAATAAAATCCAGGAGTTTCTCCCCTCCAGGCGAGATGAGGCCCATTTCTGCTGAGGTGTTTAGAGGCTAATCACACCTAACCTCTGAAAATTCCAAACGGTCGTTCACACCCTTGCTGCAACTCAAGAAGTTCCCCGACATACCCGTCTCCACTCGAGAGGAAGCACGAGAGACCCGCCCACATCCAGAGGAGTCCCGTTTCCGCCTCCTAGCTCGAGAGGAGGGATCCTTTCCCTGCAGGGTCGGGAACGAATTTCCGGCGTTCCCGTTGCATCTCTAGAGGAGGCACTCTCCACAGGAAAGGCGAGAGGAACTCCAGGGTCGTTCGCCCATTCCCAGAGTCCCCCAGATTTCTCAGTCCATTCCAGGGAAACCTGTTTTCCCTGCACTGCCTCGACTTTCAAGCCGAGGATCGACTCACACCACGGTGGCACGTGGGACAGCCCTGTGGGAAAGCATCGTGGAAAAGCCTCCTGGGAAAGCCTCGAGGCAAAGCCACAGATCCCTTGATCCACGCGAAGGGAAGCGTGACACTGCTGCTACAGCTCGGGAGGAAAGCGCACGTGCATGCCACCACTTAGAGGAGGACTGACTCCCCTGGGTAGACTTCAGAAGTACCCCAAGATCCATGTCAGCAATGGAGAGTAATTCTCAGGTTTTGCCACAGACTCCACATAAGATCTTAGGCCCCGGCTTCGACGGGAGAGGAAACCCAAGATGCCCCCGAGCAACTCGCATGGGGACTGGCCTTTCGTGAGGCCACCAGAGCGGGTCCCTGAGGTCCCTGTCGTAAGTCGAGAGCACCTGCCGCAACTCGAGATAATCCACGAGTTTCTCCCCTCCAGGCGAGGTGAGCCCCATTTCGCTGAGGCGTCTCGAGGCTAATCACACCTAACCTCTGGAACTTCCAAATGGTCCTTCACACCCTTGCTGCAACTCAAGAAGTACCCCGACATACCCGTCTCCACTCGAGAGGAAGCACGTGAGTCCCGCCCACATCCAGAGGAGCCCCGTTTCAGCCCCCTAGCTCTAGAGGAGGGATCCTTTCCCTGCGTGGTCGGGAAAGAATTCCCGGCGTTCTCGTCGCATCTCAAGAGGAGGCGCTCTCCACAGGAAAGGCGAGAGGAACTCCAGGTCGTGCCACCATTCCCAGAGTCCCCCAGATGTCTCAGTACATTCCAGGGAAACCTATTTTCCCTGCACTACCTCGACTCTCAAGCCGAGGATCGACTCAGAACACCGTGGCACGTGGGACAGCCCTGTGGGAAAGCCTCGTGGGAAAACCTCATGGGAAAGCCTCGAGGGAAAGCCACAGATCACTGAATTCACTCGACCGGAAGCCTGACACTGCTTGTAAAGATCGGGAGGAAAGCGCACGTGCAAGCCCCACTCGAGACGAGGAATGACTCCCCTGGGAAACTCCAGAAGTACCCCAATTTCCATGTCAGCACTGGAGAGGAATCCTCAGGTTCCGGCACGGAACTCCACACAAGATCTTAGGCCCCGGC
>NW_017205368.1:0-5306 GCF_001704415.2 Capra hircus
TGAAGGAAGCGCTAACACTCCTGCAGGCTCGGGAGGAAAGCGCACGTTTCCTGCCCCCACTCGAGTCGAGGTCTGACTCCCCTGGGGAGACTCCAGAAGTACCCCAAGATCCATGTCAGCACTGGAGAGGAATCCTCAGGTTCCGGCATCGACTCCACACAAGGTCTTAGGCCCGGCATTGACGGGAGAGGAATCCCGAAAGGCTCTCTTGCAACTCCCATGGGCACTGCCTTTCCTGAGGCCACCAGAGCGGGTCCTGAGGTCCCTGTCGTACTCGAGAGACCCTGCCCAACTCTAGAAAATCCAGGAGTTTCTCCCTCCAGGCGAGATGAGGCCCATTTCCTCGGAGGCGTCTGGAGGCTCATCACACCTAAACTCTGGAAATTCAAAGGGCCTTGCTGCACTCAAGAAGTTCCCCGACATACCCGTCTCCACTCGAGAGGAAGCACGAGGGTCCCGCCCACATCCAGAGGAGACGCCGTTTTGGTATCGAAGCTCGACATGAGGATCCTTTCCTGCTTGGTCAGGAAATAATACCCGCCATTCGCTCGCATTTCAAGGGAAAGCGCTCTCTACAGGAAAGGCGAGAGAACTCCAGGGTCGTGCCACCATTCACAGAGTCGCCCAGATGTCTCAGTCCATTCCAGAGTAAACTGTTTTTCCTGCACTGCCTCGAATTTCACGGCGAGGATCGACTCACACCACGGTGGCACGTGGGATAGCCCTGTCGGAAAGCCCGTGGGAATCCTCTGGGAAAGCCTCGAGGGAAAGCCACAGATCCCTTGATCCACGGGAAGGGAAGCGTGACACTGCTGCTACATCTCGGGAGGAAAGCGCACGTGCATGCCCCCACTCGAGACAAGGACTCACTCCCCTGGGGAACTCCAGAAGTACCCAAGATCCATGTCAGCACTGGAGAGGAATCCTCAGGTTCTGGCACCATCTCCACACAAGGTCTTAGCCTCGGCATCGACGGGAGAGGAATCCCGAGAGGACCCCGAGCAATTCGCATGGGGACTGGTCTTTCCTGAGGCCACCAGAGCAGGTCCCTGAGGTCCCGGTCGTAAGTTGTGAGCACTGCCTCAACTGGAGAAATCCAGGTGGTTCTCCCTCCAGGCGAGATGAGGCCCATTTCCGCTGAGGCGTCTCGAGCTAATCACACCTAACCTCTGGAACTTCCAAAGGGTCCTTCACCCCTTGCTGCAACTCAAGAAGTTCCCCGACATACCCGTCTCCACTCGAGAGGAAGCACGAGAGTCCCGCCCACATCCAGAGGAGCCCCTTTTCTCCTCATAGCTCGAGACGAGGGATCCTTTCACTGTGTGTCGGGAAAGAATTCCTGGGTTCCCGTCGCATCTCCAGAGGAGGCGCTCTCCACAGGAAAGGCGAGAGGAACTCCAGGGTCGTGCCACCATTCCCAGAGTCCCCAGATATCTCAGTCCATTCCAGGGAAACCTGTTTTCCCTGCACTGCCTCGACTTTCAAGCCGAGGATCGACTCACACCACGGTGGCACGTGGGACAGCCCTGTGGGAAAGCCTCGTGGAAAACCTCGTGGGAAATCCTCGAGGGAAAGCCACAGATCCTTGATCCACACCAAGGGAAGCGTGACACTGCTGCTACAGCCGGAGGAAAGCGCACGTGCATGCCACCACTGGAGACGAGGACTGACTTCCCTGGGCAGACTCCAGAAGTCCCTCAAGATCCTTGTCAGCACTGGAGAGGAATCCTGAGGTTCCGGCACCATCTCCACACAATGTCTTAGGCCCTGGCATCGACGGGAGAGGAATCCTGAGGCCCCCGAGCAATTCGCATGGGGACTGGTCTTTCCTGAGGTCACCAGAGCAGGTCCCTGAGGTCCCGGTCGTAAGTTGTGAGCACCTGACTCTGGAGAAAATCCAGGAGGTTCTCCCCTCCAGGCGAGATGAGGCCCATTTCCGCTGAGGCGTCTTGGGGCTAATCACACCTAACATCTGGAACTTCCAAAGCGTCGTTCACACCCTCGCTGCAACTCAAGAAGTTCCCCGACATACCCGTCTCCACTCGAGAGGAAGCACAGGAGTCCTGCCCACATCCAGATGAGCCCCGTTTCCGCCTCATAGCTCGAGAGGTGGGATGCTTTCGCTGCGTGTTGGGAAAGAATTCCCGGGGCGTTCCCGTCGCATCTCAAGAGGAGGCGCTCTCCTCAGGAAAAGGCGAGAGGAACTCCAGCGTCGTGCCACCATTCCACAGTCCCCCAGATGTTCAGTCCATTCCAGGGAAAACTGTTTTCCTGCACTGCCTCGACTTTCAAGCCGAGGATCGACTCTCACCACGGTGGCACGTGGGACAGCCCTGTGGGAAAGCCTCGTGGGAAAGCATCGAGGGAAAGCCACTGCTCCCTTGATCCACGTGAAGGAAGCGTAACACTCCTGCAGGAGCTCGGGAGGAAAGCGCACGTTCCTGCCCCCACTCGAGTCGAGTCTGACTCCCCTGGGGAGACTCCAGAAGTACCCAAGATCCATGTCAGCACTGGAGAGAGGAATCCTCAGGTTCCGGCATCGACTCCACACAAGGTCTTAGGCCCCGGCATTGACGGAGAGGAATCCCGAAAGGCCTCTTGCAACTCCCATGGGCACTGGCTTTTTCCTGAGGCCACCAGAGCGGTCCCTGAGGTCCCTGTCGTAACCGAGGACCCTGCCCAACTCTAGAAAATCCAGGAGGTTCTCCCCCTCCAGGCGAGATGAGGCCCATTTCCTCGGAGGCGTCTGGAGGCTCATCACACCTAAACTCTGGAAATTCAAAAGGGTCCTTGCTGCAACTCAAGAAGTTCCCCGACATACCCGTCTCCACTCGAGAGGAAGCACGAGGGTCCCGCCCACATCCAGAGGAGACGCCGTTTGGTATCGAAGCTCGACATGAGGATCCTTTCCCTGCTTGGTCAGGAAATAATACCCGCCATTCCGCTCGCATTTCAAGGGGAAGCGCTCTCCACAGGAAAGGCGAGAGGAACTCCAGGTCGTGCCACCATTCACAGAGTCGCCCAGATGTCTCAGTCCATTCCAGAGTAAACTGTTTTTCCTGCACTGCCTCGAATTTCACGGCGAGGATCGACTCACACCACGGTGGCACGTGGGATAGCCCTGTCGGAAAGCCTCGTGGGAAATCCTCTTGGAAAGCCTCGAGGAAAGCCACAGATCCCTTGATCCACGGAAGGGAAGCGTGACACTGCTGCTACATCTCGGGAGGGAAAGCGCACGTGCATGCCCCCCCTCGAGACAAGGACTCACTCCCCTGGGGAGACTCCAGAAGTACCCCAAGATCCATGTCAGCACTGGAGAGGAATCCTCAGGTTCTGGCACCATCTCCACAAAGGTCTTAGGCCTCGGCATCGACGGAGAGGAATCCCGAGAGGACCCCGAGCAATTCGCATGGGGACTGGTCTTTCCTGAGGCCACCAGAGCAGGTCCCTGAGGTCCGGTCGTAAGTTGTGAGCACCTGCCTCAACTGGAGAAAATCCAGGTGGTTCTTCCCCAGGCGAGATGAGGCCCATTTCCGCTGAGGCGTCTCGAAGCTAATCACACCTAATCTCTGGAAATTTCAAAGGGTTCTTCACAACCTGGCTGCAACTCAAGAAATTCCCCGAAATACCCGTCTCCACTCGAAAGGAAGCACAGGAGTCCTGCCCACATCCAGATGAGCCCATTTTCCGCCTCATAGCTCGAGTGGTGAGATCCTTTCCCTGTGTGGTCGGAAAGAATTCCCGGCGTTCCCTTCGCCTCTCAAGAGGAGGCGCTCTCCTCTGGAAAGGCGAGAGGAAATCCAGGTTCGTGACACCATTCCCACAGTCCCCCAGATGTCTCAGTCCATTCCAGGGAAAACTGTTTCCCCTGCACTACCTCGACTTTCAAGCCGAGGATCGACGCACACCATGGTGGCACGTGGGACAGCCTGTGGAAAGCCTCGTGGGAAAGCCTCGAGGGAAAGCCACAGATCCCTTGATCACGCGAAGGAAGCGTGACACTGCAGCTACAGCTCGGGAGGAAAACGCACGTGCATGCCCCACTCGAGACGAGGACTGACTCCCCTGGGGGGAGACCCCAGATGTACCCAAGATCCATGTCATCCTGGAGAGGAATCCTCAGGTTGCGGCACCGACTCCACACAAGGTCTTAGGCCCTTGCATCGCCCGGAGGGAATCTGAGAGGCCCCCGAGCAACTCGCATGGGGACTGGCCTTTCCTGATGCCACCAGAGCGGGCCCCTGAGGTCCCCGTCATAAGTCGAGAGCACCTGCCGCACCTCGAGAAAATCCAGGAGGTTCTCCCTCCAGGAGAGATGAGGCCCATTTCCGCTGAGGCGTTTCGAGGCTAACCACACCTAACCTCTGGAACTTCAATAGGGTCCTTCACAACCTTGCTGCAACTCAAGAAGTTCCCCGACATTTCCGTCTCCACTCGAGAGGAAGCACGAGAGTCCCGCCCACATCCAGAGAGCCCCGTTTCCGCCTCCTAGCTCGAGAGGAGGGATCCTTTCCCTGCGTGGTCGGGAAAGAATTCCCGGCGTTCCCGCATCTCAACAGGAGGCCTCTCCACAGGAAAGGCGAGAGGAACTCCAGGGTCGTGCCACCATTTCCAGAGTCCCCCAGATGTCTCAGTCCATTCCAGGGAAACCTGTTTCCTGCACTGCCTCGACTTTCAAGCCGAGGATCACTCACACACGGGGCACGTGGGACAGCACTGTGGGAAAGCCTGTGGAAAGCCTCGTGGGAAAGCCTCGAGGGAAAGCCAAGATCCGTTGATCCACGCGAAGGGAAGCATGACACTGCTGCTACAGCTCGGGAAAAACGCACGTGCATGCCCCCACTAGAGACGAGGACTGACTCCCCTGGGGAGACTAAAGAAGTACCCAAGATCCATGTCAGCATTGGAGAGGAATCCTCAGGTTCCGGCACCGACTCCACACAAGGTCTTAGGCCCCTGCATCGACGGGAGAGGAATCCCGAGAGCCCCCGAGCAACTCGCATGGGGACTGACCTTTCCAGAGGCCACCTGAGCGTGTCCTGAGGTTCCTGTCGTAAGTCGAGAGCACCTGCCGCAACTCGAGAAAATCCAGGAAGTTCTCCCCTCCAGGGAGATGAGGACCATTTCCGCTGAGGCGTCTCGAGGCTAATCACACCTAACCTCTGGAACTTCCAAAGGGTCCTTCACACCCTTGCTGCAACTCAAGAAATTCCGACATATCCGTCTCCACTCGAGAGGAAGCACGAGAGTCCACCCACCTCAGAGGAGCCCCGTTTTGCCTCCTACTCGAGAGGGGGATCCTTTCC
>NW_017205369.1:0-5306 GCF_001704415.2 Capra hircus
AGACTGACTCCCCTGGGGAGACTCCAGAAGTACCCAAGATCCATGTCAGCACTGGAGAGGAATCCTCAGGTTTTGGCCCCGACTCCACACAAGGTCTTAGGCCCCGACATCGACGGGAGAGGAATCCCGAGAGGCCCCGAGCAACTCTCATGGGGACTGGCCTTTCCTGAGGCCACCAGAGCGGGTCCCTGAGGTCCCGTCGTAAGTCGAGAGCACCTGCCGCAACTCGAGAAAATCCAGGAGGTTCTCCCTCCAGGCGAGATGAGGCCCTTTTCCGATGAGGCGTCTCGAGGCTAATCACACCTAACCCTGGAACTTCCAAAGGTCCTTCACACCTTGCTGCAACTCAAGAAGTTCCCCGACATACCGTCTCCACTCGAGAATAATAACGAGAGTCCCGCACATTCAGAGGAGCCACCTTTCCGCCTCCTAGCTCGAGAGGAGGGATCCTTTCCCTGCGTGGTGGGAAAGAATTCCCCGCGTTCCCGTCGCATCTCAAGAGGAGGCGCTCTCCACAGGAAAGGCGAGAGGAACTCCAGGGTCGTGCCACCATTCCCAGAGTCCCTGATGTCTCAGTCCATTCCAGGGAAACCTGTTTTCCCTGCACTGCCTCGACTTTCAAGCCGAGGATCGACTCACACCACGGTGGCACGTGGGACAGCCCTGTGGGAAAGCCTCGTGGGAAAGCCTCGTGGGAAAGGAGAGAAAGCCACAGATCCTTGATCCACGGAAGGGAAGCGCGACCCTGCTGCTACAGCTCGGGAGGAAAGCGCACGTGCATGCCCCCACTCGAGACGAGGACTGACTCCCCTGGGGAGACTCCAGAAGTACCCCAAGATGCATGTCAGCACTGGAGAGGAATCCTCAGGTTTCTGGCACCGACTCCACACAAGATCTTAGGCCCCGGCATCGAAGGGAGAGGAATCCCCGAGAGGCCCCGAGCAACTCGCATGGGGACTGGCCTTTCCTGAGGCCACCAGAGCGGGTCCCTGAGGTCCCCGTCGTAAGTCGAGACACCTGCCGCAACTCGAGAAAATCCAGGAGGTTCTCCCCCAGGCGAGATGAGGCCCATTTCCGCTGAGACTTCTCGAGGCTAATCACACCTAACCTCTGGAACTTCCAAAGGGTCCTTCACACCCTTGCTGCAACTCAAGAAGTTCCCCGACTTATCCGGCTCCACTCGAAAGGAAGCACGAGACTCCCGCCCACAGCCAGAGGAGACCCGTTTCTGCCTCCTAGCTCGAGAGGAGGGATCCTTTCCCTGCGTGTTCGGGAAAGAATTCCCGCGATCCCGTCGCATCTCAAGAGGAGGCACCCTCCACAGGAAAGGCGAGAGAACTGCAGGGTTGTGCCACCATTCCCAGAGTCCCCAGATGTCTCAGTCCATTCCAGGGAAACCTGTTTTCCCGGCACTGCCTCGACTTTCAAGCCGATTTTCGACTCACACCACGGTGGCACGTGGGACAGCCCTGTGGGAAAGCCTCGTGGTAAAGCCTCGAGGGAAAGCCACAGATCCCTTGATCCACGCGAAGGGAAGCGTGACCCTGCTGCTACAGCTCGAGAGGAAAGCGCACGTGCATGCCCCAACTCGAGACGAGGTCTGACTCCCCTGGGGAGACTCCAGAAGTTCCCCAGGATCCATGTCAGCACTGGAGAGAAATCCTCAGGTTCCGGCACCGACTCCACAGAAGGCTTATTCTCCGGCATTGATGGGAGTGGAATCCCGAGAGGCCCCCGAGCAACTCGCTGGGGACTGGCCTTTCCTGAGGCCACCAGAGTGCGTCCCTGAGGTCCCCGTCATAAGTTGAGAGCACCTGCCGCAACTCGAGAAAATCCAGGAGGTTCTCCCCTCCAGGCGAGGTGAGGCTCACTTCTACTGAGGCATCTCGAGGCTAATCACACCTAACCTCTGAAACTTCCAAAGGGTCCTTCACACCGTTGCGGCAACTCAAGAAGTTCCTCGACATACCCATCTCCAAACGAGAGGAAGAACTAGCGTCCCGCCTACATCCAGAGGAGCCCCTTTTCCGCCTCCTAGCTCGAGAGGAGGGATCCTTTCCCTGCGTGGTCGGGAAAGAATTCCTGGCGTTCCCGTCGCATCTCAAGAGGAGGCGCTCTCCACAGGAAAGGCGAGAGGAACTCCAGGGTGGTGCCACCATTCCAGAGTCCCTCAAATGTCTCAGTCCATTTCAGTGAAACCATTTTTCCCTGCCTACCTCGACTTTCAAGCCGAGGATCGACTCTCACCACGGTGGCACGTGGGACAGCCTTGTGGGAAAGCCTCGAGGGAAAGCCACAGATCCCTTGATCCACTTGAAGGGAAGCGTGACACTGCTGCTACAGCTCGGGAGGAAAGCACATATGATGCCCCCAAACGAGACGAGGATTGACTCCCCAGGGGAGACTCCAGGAAGTACCCCAAGATCCATGTCAACACTGGAGAGGAATCCTCAGGTTCTGGCAACGACTCCACACAAGGCCTTAGGCCCGGCATCGACAGGAGAGGAATCCCGAGAGGCCCCCGAGCAACTCGCATGGGGACTGGCCTTTCTGAGGCCACCAGAGCGGTCCTTGAGGTCCCGTCGTAAGTCGAGAGCACCTGCCCCAACTCGAGAAAATCCAGGAGGTTCTCCCTCCAGGCGAGATGAGGCCCATTTCCGCTGAGGCTTCTCGAGGCTAATCACACCTAACCTCTGAAACTTCCAAACGGTCCTTCACACCCTTGCTGCAACTCTAGAAGTTCCCCGACATACCCGTCTCCACTGGAGAGGAAGCAGGAGAGTCCAGCCCACATCCAGAGGAGCCCCGTTTCCGCCTCCTAGCTCGAGAGGAGGGATCCTTTCCCTGCCTGGTCTGTAAAGAATTCCTGGCGTTCCCGTCGCATCTCAAGATGAGGTGCTCTACACACAGGAAAGGCGAGAGGAACTCCAGGGACGTGCCACCATTCCCAGAGTCCCCCAGATGTCTCCGTCCATTCCAGGGACACCTGTTTTCCCCTACACTGCCTCGACTTTCAAGCCGAGGATCGACTCACTGCGCGGTGACACGTGGGACAGCCCTGTGGGAAAGCCTCTAGGGAAAGCCACAGATCCCTTGATCCACTCGACGGGAAGCGTGACACGGCTCTAGAGCTGGGAGGAAAGCGCACGTGCATGCCCCACTCGAGACGTGGACTGACTCCCCTGGGGAGACTCCAGAAGTACGCCAAGACCATGTAGCACTGGAGAGGAATCTCAGGTTCCGCAACGACTCCACACAAGGTCTTAGGCCCGGCATCGACGGGAGAGGAATCCCGATAGGCCCCCGAGCAACTCGCAAGGGAACTGGCCTTTCCTGAGGCCACCAGAGCGGGCCCTGAGGGCCCCGTCGTAAGTCGAGAGCACCTGCCGCAACTAGAGAACATCCAGGAGGTTCTCCCCTGCAGGCGAGATGAGGCCCATTTCCGCTGAGGCGTCTCGAGGCTAATCACATCTAACATCTGGAACTTCCAAAGGGTCCTTCACACCCTTGCTGCAACTCAAGAAGTTCTCCGACATAGCCGTCTCCACTCGAGAGGAAGCACGAGAGTCCCGCCCACAATCCAGAGGAGCCCCGTTTCTGCCTCCTGGCTCGAGAGGAGGGATCCTTTCCCTGCGTGGTCGGGAAAGAATTCCCTGCGTTTCCGTTGCATCTCAAGCGGAGGCGCTCTCCACAGGAAAGACGAAGGAACTCCAGGGTCGTGCCACCATTCCCAGAGTCCCCTGAATGTCTCAGTCCATTCCAGGGAAAACTGTTTTCCCTGAACTGCATCGACTTTCAAGCCGAGGATCAACTCACACCACCGTGGCACGTGGACAGCCCTGTGGGAAAGCCTCGTGGAAAGCCTCGAGGGAAAGACACAGATACCTTGATCCACGCTAAGGGAGCGCGACAGTGCTGCTACAGCTCGGGAGAAAGCGCACGAGCAGGACCCCACTCGAGACGAGGACTGACTGCCCTGGTGAGACTCCAAAGTACCCCAAGATCCATGTCGGCACTGGAGAGGAATCCTCAGGTTCCGTCAACTGACTCCACACAAGATCTTAGGGCCCAGCATCGACGGGAGAGGAATCCCGAGAGGCCCCGAACAACTCGCATGGGGACTGGCCTTTCCTGAGGCCACCAGAGCGGGTCCCTGAGGTCCCAGTCATAAGTCGAGAGCACCTGCCGCAACTCGAGAAAATCCAGGAGGTTCTCCCCTCCAGGCAAGATGAGGCCCATTTCCGCTGAGGCGTCTCAAGGCTAATCACACCTAACCTCCGGAACTTATAAAGGGTCCTTCACACCCTTGCTGCAACTCAAGAAGTTCCCCGACATACTCGTCTCCACTCGAGAGGAAGCACGAGAGTCCCGCCCACATCCAGAGGAGCCCCGTTTCCGCCTCCTAGCTCGAGAGGAGGGATCCTTTCCCTGGATGCTCGGGAAAGAATTCCACGTTCAGGTCGCATCTCAAGAGGAGGCGCTCTCCACAGGAAAGGCGAGAGGAACTCCAGGGTCGTGCCACCGTTCCTGAGTACCCCAGATGTCTCAGTCCATTCCAGGGAAACCTGTATTCCCTGCACTGCCTTGACTTTCAAGCCGAGGATCGACTCACACCACAGTGGCACGTGGGACAGCCCTGTGGGAAAGCCTGGGAAAGCCTCGAGGGAAAGCACAGATCCCTTGATCCACGCGAAGGCAAGCGGACACTGCTGCTACAGCTCGCGGAGGAAAGTGCACGTGCATGGCCCACTCGAGACGAAGACTGACACCCCTGGGGAGACTCGAGAAGTACCCCAAGATCCATGTCAGCACTGGAGAGGAATCCTCAGCTTCCGGCACTGACACCACACAAGGTCTTAGGCCCTGGCATCTACGGGAGAGGAATCCCGTGAGGCCCAGAGAAACTCGCATGGGGACTGGCCTTTCCTGAGGCCACCAGAGTGGGTCCCTGAGGTCCCCGTCGTAAGTCGAGGGCACCTGCCGCAACTCGAGAAAATCCAGGAGGTTCTACCCTCCAGGCGAGATGAGGCCCATTACCGCTGAAGCGTCTCGAGGCTAATCACACCTAACCTATGGAACTTACAAAGGGTCCTTCACGCCCTTGCTGCAACTCAGAAGCTCCCCACATACCCCGTCTCCACTCGAGAGGAAGCCGAGAGTCCGCGCCACATCCAGAGGATCCCCGTTACTGCCTCCTAGCTCGAGAGGAGGGATCCTTTCACTGAGTGGTCGGTCAAGTATTCCCGGAGTTCCCGTCTCATCTCAAGAGGAGGCCTCTCCACAGGAAAAGGCGAGAGGAACTCCAG
>NW_017205370.1:0-5305 GCF_001704415.2 Capra hircus
CCCTGGGGAGACTCCAGAAGTACCCCAAGATCCATGAGCACTTGAGAGGAATCCTCAGGTTCCGGCACTGACTCCCCCACAGGTCTTAGGCCCCAGCATCGACAGGGAGAGGAATCCCGAGAGGCCCCGAGCAACTCGCATGGGGACTGGCCTTTCCTGAGGCCACCAGAGCGGGTCCCTGAGGTCCCCGTCGTAAGTCGAGAGCACCTGCCGCAACTCGAGAAAATCCAAGAGGTTCTCCCCTCCAGGCGAGATGAGGCCCATTTCCACTGAGGCGTCTCGAGGCTACTCACACCAACCTCTGGAACTTCAAAGGTCCTTCACACCCTTGCTGCAACTCAAGAAGTTCCCCGACATACCCGTCTCCGCTCGAGAGGAAGCACGAGAGTCCGCCCACATCCAGAGGAGCCCCGTTTCCGCCTCCTAGCTTGAGAGGAGGATCCTTTCCCTGCGTGTTCGGGAAAGAATTCCCGGCGTTCCCGTCGCATCTCAAGAGGAGGCGCTCTCCACAGGAAAGGCGAGAGGAACTCCAGGGTCGTGCCACCATTCCCAGAGACAACCAGATGTCTCCATCCATTCCAGGGAAAACTGTTTCCTGCACTGCCTCGACTTTCAAGCCGAGGATGGACTCACACCACGGTGGCACGTGGGAGAGCCTTGTGGGAAAGCCTCGTGGGAAAGCCTCGTGGAAAGCCTCGAGGGAAAGCCCATGATCCCTTGAACCTCGCGAGGGGAAGGGAGACACTGCTGCTACAGCTCGGGAGAAAGCGCACGTGCATGCCCCACTCGAGACGCGTACTGACTCCCCTGGGGAGACTCCAGAAGTACCCCAAGATCCATGTCAGCAATGGAGAGGAATCCTCAGGTTGCGTCACTGAGTCCACACAAGGTCTTAGGCCCCAGCATCGACGGAGAGGAATCCCGAGAGGCCCGAGCAACTCGCATTGGGACTGGCCTTTCCTGAGGCCACCAGAGCGGGTCCAGGGTCCCCCGTCGTAAGTCGAGAGCACCTGCCGCAACTCGAGAAAATCCAGGAGGTTCTCCCCTCCAGGCTATATGAGGCCCATTTCCGCTGAGGCATCTTAAGGCTAATCACACCCTAACTCTCGAAATTCCAAAGGTCCCTCACACCCTTTCTGCAACTCAAGAAGTTCCCCGACATACCCGTCTCGACTCGAGAGGAAGCACGAGAGTTCTGCCCCACATCCAGAGGAGCCCCCGTTTCCGCCTCCTAGCTCGAGAAGAGGGATCCTTTCCCCTGCATGGTGGGGAAAGAATTCCCGGCGTTCCCGTCGCATCTCAAGAGGAGGCTCTCTCCATAGGAAAGGCGAGAGGAACTCCAGGGTCGGGCCACTATTCCCAGAGTCCCCCCAGATGTCTGTCCATTCCAGGGAAACCTGTTTTACCTGCACTGCCTCGACTTTCAAGCCGAGGATAGACTCACACCACGGTGGCACGTGGGACAGCCCTGTGGGAAAGCCTCGTTGGAAAGCTTCGTCGAAAAGCCTCGAGGGAAAGCCCACAGATCCCTTACTCCACGCGAAGGGAAGCTGGACACTGCAGCTGGAGCTCAGGAGTAGAGCCCACCTGCATGCCCCCATTCGAGACGAGGATTGACTCCCCTGGGGAGACTCCAGAAGTACCCCAAGATCCATGTCAGCACTGGAGAGGAAACCTCAGATTCCCCGCACCGACACCACAGAAGATCTTAGGCCCCGGCATCGATGGGAGAGGGAAACCCCGAAAGGCCCCCGAGCAACTAGCATGTTGACTGGCCTTTCCTGAGGCCACCAGAGCGGGTCCCTGAGTTCCCCGTCGTAAGTTGATAGCACCTGCTGCCACTCGAGAAAATCCAGGAGGTTGTACCCTCCAGGCAAGATGAGGCCTATTTCCGCTGAGTCGTTTGGAGGCTAATCACACCTAATCTCTGGAACTTCCAAAGGGTCCTTCACACCCTTGCTGCAACTCAAGAAATTCCACGACATACCCGTCTACACTCGAGGGGAAGCACGAGAGTGCCGTCCACATCAAGAGGAGCCCCGTTTCCGCCTCATAGCTCGAGAGGAGGGATCCTTCCCCTGAGTGGTCGGGAAGGAATTCCCGGCATTCCCGTCGCATCTCAAGAGGAGGCGCTCTCCACAGGAAAGGCGAGAGGAACTCCAGGGTCGTGCCACCATTCCCAGAGTCCCCCAGATATCTCAGTCCATTCCAGGGAAACCTGTTTTCCCTGCACTGCCTCGACTTTCAAGCCGAGGATCTTCCCACACCTCGGTGACACGTTGGGACACACCTGCGGTAAAGCCTCGTGGGAAAACCAAGTGGGAAAGCCTCGAGAAAAAGCCACACATCCCTTGATCCCATGCGAAGGGAAGGGTAACACTGCTGCTACAGCTCGGGAGGAAATCGCCTGTGAATGCCCCCACTCGAGACGAGGACTGACTCCCCTGGGGAGACTCCAGAAATACCCCAAAATCCATGTCCAGCACTGGAGAGGAATCCTCAGGTTCCGGCCCCGACACCACACAAGATCTTAAGCCCCGGCATCGACGGGAGAGGAATCCCGAGAGGCCACAGAGCAACAACGCATGGGGACTGGCCTTTCCTGAGGCCACCAGAGCGTGTCCCTGAGGTCCCCTTCGTAAGTCGAGAGCACCTGCCGCAACTCGAGAAATCCAGGAGGTTCTCCATCCAGGTGAGATGAGGCCCATTTCCCTGAGGCGTCTCGAGGCAAAACACACCTCATCTCTGGAACTTCCAAAGGGTCCTTCACACCCTTGCTGCAACTCAAAAATTTCCCCGACATACCCGTCTCCACTCGAGAGGAAGGACGAGAGTCCCGCCCACATCCAGAGGAGCAGCGGTTCCGCCTCCTAGCTCGAGATGAGGGATCTTTTCTCTGCGTGTTCGGTCAAGTATTTCCCGGCGTTCCGGCGCATCTCAAGAGGAGGCGCTCTCCACAGGAAAGGCGAGAGGAACTCCAGGGTCGTGCCACCATTCCCAGAGTCCCCAGGTGTCTCAAGTCCATTCCAGGGAAACTGTTTTCCCTGCACTGCCTCGTCTTTCAAGCCGAGGATCGATTCACACCACGGTGGCACATGGGACAGCCCTGTGGAAAGCCTCATGGGAAAGCCTTATGGGAAAGCCTCGTGAGGAGGCCTCGAGGGAAAGCCACTGATCCCTTGATCCACGCGAAGGGAAGGGTGACACTGCTGCTACAGCTCGGGAGGAAAGCGCACGTGGCATGACCCTACTTAGAGGAGGACTGACTCCCCTGGGTAGACTCCAGAAGTACCCAAGATCCATGTCAGCAATGGAGAGGAATCCTCAGGTTTGGCACAGGCTCCAAACAAGGTCTTAGGCCCCGGCATTGACGGGAGAGGAATACCAAGAAGCCCCCGAGTAACTCGCATTGGGACCTGCCTTTCCTGAGGCCACCAGAGCGGATCGCTGAGGTCCCCGTCGTAAGTTGAGAGCACCTACCGCAAGTCGAGAAAATCCAGGAGGTCTCCCATCCAGGCGAGATGAGGCCCATTTCCGCTGAGCGTCTTGAGGCTAATCACACCTAACCTCTGGAACTACCAAAGGGTCCTTCACACCATTGCTGCAACTCAAGAAGTTCCCTGACATACCCGTCTCCATTAAAGAGGAAGCACGAGAGTCCCGCCCACATCCAGAGGAGCCCCGTGTCCGCCTCCTAGCTGGAGAGGAGGGATCCTTTCCTGCGTGGTCTGGAAAGAATTCCGGCTTCCCATAGCATCTAAAGAGGAGGCGCTCTCCACAGGAAAGGCGAGAGGAACTCCAGGGTCGTGCCACCATTCCCAGAGTCCCCCAGAATCTCAGTGCATTCCAGGGAAACCTGTTTCCCTGCACTGCCTCGACTTTCAATCCGAGGATCGACTCACACCACGGTGGCACTTGGGAGAGCCCTGTGGGAAAGATTCGTGGGAAAGCCTCGTGGGAATGCCTCGAGGGAAAGCCACAGATCCTTGATCCACGCGAATTGAAGCGTGACACTGCTGCTACAGCTAGGGAGGAAAGCGCACGTGCACGCCCCACTCGAGAGGAGGACGGACTCCCCACGGGAAACTCCAGAAGTACCCCAAAATCCATGTCAGCACTGAGAGGAATCCTCAGCTACCGCACCGACTCCACACATGGTCTTAGGCCCGGCATCGATGGAGAGGAATCCGAGAGGCCCCATGCAACTCGCATGGGACTGTCCTTTCCTGAGGCCACCAGAGCGGGTCCCTGAGGTCCCCGTCGTAAGTCGAGAGCACCTGCACAATCGAAACATCCAGGAGGTTCTCCCCTCCAGGCGAGATGAGGCCTATTTCCGCTGAGGCGTCTCAAGGCTAATCACATCTAACATCTGGAACTTCCAAAGGGTCTTTCACACCTTTGCTGCAAATCAAGAAGTTCCCTGACATACCCGTCTCCACTCGAGAGGAAGCATGAGAGTCCGCCACATCCAGAGGAGCCCCGTTTCCGCCTCCTAGCTCGAGAGGAGGGATCCTTTTCTGTGTGATCGGGAAAGAATTCCCGGCGTTCCCGTCACATCTCAAGTGGAGGCGCTCTCCACAGAAAGGCGAGAGAACTCCAGGGTCTGCCACATCCCAGAGTCCCCAGATGTCTCAGTAAATTCCAGGGAAACCTGTTTTCCTGTACTGCCTCGACTTTCAAGCCGAGGATCGACTCACACCACGGTGGCACGTGGGACAGCCCTGTGGGAAAGCCTCGTCGGAAAGCCTCGTGGGAAAGCCTCAAGCGAAAGCCACAGATCCCTTGATCGACGCCTATGGAAGCGTGACACCGCTGCTACAGCTCGGAGGAAAGCGCACGTGCATGCCCCCACTGGAGACGAGGACTGTCTCCCCTGCTGAGACTCCAGAAGTACCCCAAGATCCATGTCGGCACTGGAGAGGAATCCTTAGGTTCGGCACCGACTCCCCACAAGGTCTTAGGCCCCGGCATCGACGGGAGAGGAATCACGAGAGGCCCCTGAGCAACTCGCATGGGGTCTAGCCTTTCCTGAGACCACTAGAGCGTATCCTTCAGGTCCCCGTCATAACTCGAGAGCACCTGACGCAACTCGAGAAAATCCAGGAGGTTCTCCCCTCCAGACGAGATGAGGCCCATTTCCGCGAGGCGTCTCGAGGCTAATCACACCTAACCTCTGGAACTTCCAAAGGGTCCTTCACACCCTTGCTGCCACTCAAGAAGATCCCCAACATACCCGTTCTCCACTCGAGAGGAAGCACGAGAGTCCCGCCACATCCAGAGAAGCCCCATTTACGCCTCCTAGCTC
>NW_017205371.1:0-5305 GCF_001704415.2 Capra hircus
CTTTCTTTATTCTTCATGAACCATGCAAGGAATTTAGAATACTCTAAGTCCAATTAGATCAGCCATCTCTTGTGCTTCATATTATCAATTCATAACTTATTTTGTCCTACCTTTATTTTTATGATACAAATTGAACATTATTATTATTGAACAGAGTCAATATGTGTTTGGATTCCCTTCTTCCATTTTTACCAGTTTATTTGTTTATCATTCATTCTTATATCTCATATCTTTATTATGGGATCTTTCTTCGTTAAGGAAGTATGGTGGCAAATTCTCAGTTTTTCTTTAACTGGAAATACCTTTACTTTCCCCTCACTCTTAAAGATAATTCTCTAAAAAACAAACAAAAAGTAAGTCTTAATTTTTAAAAAAAAGTACAAGAAAAATATAATATCAAGATCAAATTTCCTCCCCCTACTCTCTACCATCTGACTTCAGGCCAAGATATAACCACTGCTAACCGAAATCAGATCAATTATATTCTTTGCAGCCAAAGAAGGAGAAGCTCTATACAGTCAGCAAAAACAAGACTGGGAACTGACTATGGCTCAGTTCATGAACATTGTCAAATTCAGACTTAAATTGAAGAAAGTGGGGAAACCACTAGACCATTCAAGTATGACCTAAATCAAATCCCTTATGACTATACAGTGGAAGTGAGAAATAGATTTAAGGGACTAGATCTGATAGACACAGTACCTGATGAATTATGGACGGAGGTTTGTGACATTGTACTGGAGATAGGGATAAGACTATCCAAGAAAAAGAAATGCAAAAAGCCAAAATGGCTGTCTGAGGAGGCCTTACAAATAGCTGTGAAAAGAAGAGAAGCAAACAGCAAAGGAGAAAAGGAAAGATATTCCATTGAATACAAAGTTCCAAAAAAATTGCAAGGAGAGATAAGAAAGCCTTCCTCAGAGATCAATGCAAAGAAATAGAGGAAAACAGCAGAATGGAAACTAGAGATCTCTTCAAGAAAATTAGAGATACCAAGGAACATTTCATGCAAAGATGGGCTCATAAAGGACAGAAATGGTATGGACCTAACAGAAGCAGAAGATATTAAGAAGAGGTGGCAAGAATACACAGAACTGTACAAAAAGATCTTATGACCCAGATAATCACGATGGTGTGATCACTCACCTAGAGCAGACATCCTGAAGTCAAGTAAACCTTAGAAGCATCACTACAAACAAAGTTAGTGGAGGTGATGGAATTCCAGTGGAGCTCTTTCAAATCCTGAAGATGATGCTGTGAAAGTGTTGCACTCAATATGCAGCAAATTTGGAAAAACTCAGCAGTGGCCACAGGACTGGAAAAGGTCAGTTTTCATTAAAATCCCAAAGAAAGGCAATGCCAAAGAATGCTCAAACACACACAATTGCACTCATCTCACACGCTAGTAAAGTAATGCTCAAAATTGTCCAAGCCAGGCTTCAGCAATACGTGAACCATGAACTTCCAGATGTTCAAGCTGGTTTTAGAAAAGGCAGAGGAACCAGAGATCAAATTGCCAACATCCGCTGGATCATGGGAAAAGCAAGAGAGTTCCAGAAAAACATCTATTTCTGCTTTATTGACTATGCCAAAGCCTTTGACTGTGTGGCCTCCCTGTCTATCACCAACTCCTGGAGTCCATCCAAAACCATGGTCCATTGAGTCCGGTGATGCCATCCAACCATCTCCATCCTCTGTCGTCCCTTCCTCCCCTGCCCCAATCTTTCCCAGCATCAGAGTCTTTTCCAATGAGTCAGCTCTTTGCATCAGGTGGCCAAAGTACTGGAGTTTCAGCTTCAGCATCAGTCCTTCCAATGAACATCCCAGGGCTGATCTCCTTCAGAATGGACTGGTTGGATCTCCTTGCAGTCCAAGGGACTCTCAAGAGTCTTCTCCAACACCACAGTTTCAAAAGCATCAGTTCTTTCGGCACTCAGCTTCTTTACAGTCCAACTCTCACATCCATACATGACCACTGGAAAAACCATAGCTTGACTAGATCGGACCTTGTTGGCAAAGTAATGTCTCTGCTTTTGAATATGCTGTCTAGGTTGGTCATAACTTTCCTTCCAAGGAGTAAGCGTCTTTTAATTTCATGGCTGCAATCACCATCTGCAGTGATTTTGGAGCCCAGAAAATAAAGTCTGACACTGTTTCCACTGTTTCCCCATCTATTTCCCATGAAGTGATGGGACCAGATGCCATGATCTTCAGTTTTCTGAATGTTGAGCTTTAAGCCAACTTTTTCACTCTCCTCTTTCACTTTCATCAAGAGGCTTTTTAGCTTCCTCTTCACTTTCTGCCATAAGGGTGGTGTCATCTGCATATCTGAGGTTATTGATATTTCTCCCGGCAATCTTGATTCCAGCTTGTGCTTTCTTCCAGTCCAGCGTTTCTCATGATGTACTCTGCATAGAAGTTAAATAAGCAGGGTGACAATATACAGCCTTGACGTATCTCCTTTTCCTATTTGGAACCAGTCTGTTGTTCCATGTCCAGTTCTAACTGTTGCTTCCTGACCTGCATACAGATTTCTCAAGAGGCAGGTCAGGTGGTCTGGTATTCCCATCTCTTTCAGAATTTTCCACAGTTTATTGTGATCCACACAGTCAAAGGCTTTGGCATAGTCAATAAAGCAGAAATAGATGTTTTTCTGGAACTCTCTTGCTTTTTCCATGATCCAGCGGATGTTGGCAATTTGATCTCTGGTTCCTCTGCCTTTTCTAAAACCAGCTTGAACATCAGGGAGTTCACGGTTCACGTATTGCTGAAGCCTGGCTTGGAGAATTTTGAGCATTACTTCACTAGCATGTGAGATGAGTGCAATTGTGCGGTAGTTTGAGCATTCTTTGGCATTGCCTTTCTTTGGGATTGGAATGAAAACTGACCTTTTCCAGTCCTGTGGCCACTGCTGAGTTTTCCAAATTTGCTGGCATATTGAGTGCAGCACTTTCACAGCATCATCTTTCAGGATTTGAAACAGCTCAACTGGAATTCCATCACCTCCACTAGCTTTGTTCGTAGTGATGCTTTCCTAAGGCCCACCTGACTTCACATTCCAAGATGTCTGGCTCTAGATTGAGTGATCACATCATCATGATTATCTGGGTCGTGAAGATCTTTTTTGTACAGTTCTTCCATGTGTATTCTTGCCACCTCTTCTTAATATCTGCTGCTTCTGTTAGGTCCATACCATTTCTGTCCTTTATCGAGCCCACCTTTGCATGAAATGTTCCCTTGGTATCTCTAATTTTCTTGAAGAGATCTCTAGTCTTTTCCCAATCTGTTGTTTTCCTCTATTTCTTTGCATTGATCACTGAAGAAGGCTTTCTTATCTCTTCTTGCTGATTCTTTGGAACTCTACATTCAGATGCTTATATCTTTCCTTTTCTCCTTTGCTTTTCGCCTTCTCTTCTCTTCACAGCTATTTGTAAGGCCTCCCCAGACAGCCATTTTGGCTTTTTTGCATTTCTTTTCCATGGGGATGGTCTTGATCCCTGTCTCCTGTACAATGTCATGAACCTCATTCCATAGTTCTATCATCAGTATCTATCAGATCTAGGTATAACATCTATTTCATCCTGATAGATAGAGTGCCTGATGAACTATGGAATGAGGTTCATGACATTGTACAGGAGACAGGGATCAAGACCATCCCCATGGAAAAAGAAATGCAAAAAAGCCAAAATGGCTGTCTGGG
Organism: Capra hircus; assembly: GCF_001704415.2. Taxonomy (NCBI): domain Eukaryota; kingdom Metazoa; phylum Chordata; class Mammalia; order Artiodactyla; family Bovidae; genus Capra; species Capra hircus. The sequence continues at coordinate 3,701 of NW_017205371.1, forward strand.
GAGGCCTTACAAATAGCTGTGAAGAGAAGAGAGGCGAAAAGCCAAAGGAGAAAAGGAAAGATATAAGCATCTGAATGCTAGAGTTCCAAAGAACAGCAAGAAGAGATAAGAAAGCCTTCTTCAGTGATCAATGCAAAGAAATAGAGGAAAACAACAGAATTGGGAAAAGACTAGAGATCTCTTCAAGAAAATTAGAGATACCAAGGGAACATTTCATGCAAAGGTGGGCTCGATAAAGGACAGAAATGGTATGGACCTAACAGAAGCAGCAGATATTAAGAAGAGGTGGCAAGAATACACATGGAAGAACTGTACAAAAAAGATCTTCACGACCCAGATAATCATGATGATGTGATCACTAATCCTAGAGCCAGACATCTTGGAATGTGAAGTCAGGTGGGCCTTAGGAAGCATCACTACGAACAAAGCTAGTGGAGGTGATGGAATTCCAATTGAGCTGTTTCAAATCCTGAAAGATGATGCTGTGAAAGTGCTGCACTCAATATGCCAGCAAATTTGGAAAACTCAGCAGTGGCCACAGGACTGGAAAAGGTCAGTTTTCATTCCAATCCCAAAGAAAGGCAATGCCAAAGAATGCTCAAACTACCGCACAATTGCACTCATCTCACACGCTAGTGAAGTAATGCTCAAAATTCTCCAAGCCAGGCTTCAGCAATACGTGAACCGTGAACTCCTAGATGTTCAAGCTGGTTTTAGAAAAGGCAGAGGAACCAGAGATCAAATTGCCAACATCCGCTGGATCATCAAAAAAGCAAGAGAGTTCCAGAAAAACATCTATTTCTGCTTTATTGACTATGCTAAAGCCTTTGACTATGTGGATCACAATAAACTGTGGAAAATTCTGAAAGAGATGGGAATACCAGACCACCTGACCTGCCTCTTGAGAAATCTGTATGCAGGTCAGGAAGCAACAGTTAAAACTGGACATGGAACAACAGACTGGTTCCAAATAGGAAAAGGAATACGTCAAGGCTGTATATTGTCACCCTGCTTATTTAACTTCTATGCGGAGTACATCATGAGAAACGCTGGACTGGAAGAAACACAAGCTGGAATCAAGATTGCCGGGAGAAATATCAATCACCTCAGATATGCAGATGACACTACCCTTATGGCAGAAAGTGAAGAGGAGCTAAAAAGCCTCTTGATGAAAGTGAAAGAGGAGAGTGAAAAAGTTGGCTTAAAGCTCAACATTCAGAAAATGAAGATCATGGCATCTGGTCCCATCACTTCATGGGAAATAGATGGGGAAACATTGGAAATGGTGTCAGACTTTATTTTTTTGGGCTCCAAGAATCACTGCAGATGGTGACTGCAGCCATGAAATTAAAAGACGCTTACTCCTTGGAAGAAAAGTTATGACCAACCTAGACAGCATATTAAAAAGCAGAGACATTACTTTGCCAACAAAGGTCCATCTAGTCAAGGCTATGGTTTTTCCAGTGTCATGTATGGATGTGAGAGTTGGACTATAAAGAAAGCTGAGCGCCAGAATTGATGCTTTTGAACTGTGGTGTTGGAGAAGATTCTTGAGAGTCCCTTGGACTGCATTCAACCAGTCCATCCTAAAGAGATCAGTCCTGG
>NW_017205372.1:0-5305 GCF_001704415.2 Capra hircus
GGGAGAAAGCCTCGTGGGAAAGCATCGGGAAAGCCTCGCAGGGAAAGCCACAGATCCCTTGATCCACGCGAAGGAAGCGTGACACTGCTGCTACAGCTGGGGAGGAAAGCGCACGTCCATGCCCCCACTCGAGACGAGGACTGACTCCACAGGGGAGACTCAGGAAGTACCCAAGATCCATGTCAACACTGGAGAGGAATCCTCAGGTTCCGCACCGACTCCACACAAGGTCTTAGGCCGCGGCATCGATGGGAGAGGAATACCGAGAGGCCCGAGCAACTCGCATGGGGACTGGCCTTTCCTGAGGCCACCAGATCATGTCCCTGAGGTTCCCGCCGTAAGTCGAGAGCACCTGCCGCAACTCGAGAAAATCCAGGAGGTTCTCCCTTCCAGCGAGATGAGGCCCATTTCCGCTGAGGCTTCTCGAGAGCTAATCACACCTAACCTCTGGAACTTTCAAAGGGTCCTTCACACCCTTGCTGCAACTCAAGAAGTTCCCCAACATACCCGTCTCGACTCGAGAGGAAGCAAGAGAGTCCCGCCCACATCCAGAGGAGCCCCGTTTCCACCTCCTAGCTCGAGAGGAGGGTTCCTTTCCCTGCGTGTTCAGGAAAGAATTCCTGGCCTTCCCATCGCAGCTCAAGAGGGGGCGCTCTCCACAGGAAAGGCGGAGAGAACTCCAGGGTCGTGCCACGATTCCCAGAGTCCCCCAGATGTCTCAGTCCACTCCAGGGAAACGTGTTTTCCTTTCACTGCCTCGACTTTCAAGCCGAGGAATGACTCACACCACGGTGGCACGGACAGCCATTTGGGAAAGCCTCGTGGGAAAGCCTCGTGGGAAAGACTCGGGGAAAGCCACAGATTCCTTCATCCACGCGAAGGGAAGCGTGACACTACAGCTACAGCTCGGGAGGAAAAAGCGCACGTGCATGCCCCCAACTCGAGACGAGGACTGACTCCCTTAGGGAAACTCCAAAAGTACCCCAGGAACCATGTCAGCACTGGAGTGGAATTCTCCGGTTCCTGCACCGACTCTACACAAGGTCTTAGCCCCAGCATCGACGGGAGAGGAATCCCGAGTGGCCCCATGCAACTAGCATGGGGACTGGCCTTTCCTGAGGCCACCAGAGCGGGTCCCAGAGGTCCCCGTCGTAAGTCGAGAGCACCTGCCGCAACTAGAGAAAATCCAGGAGGTTCTCCCTTCCAGGCGAGATTAGGCCCATTTCCGCTGAGGCATCTCGAGGCTAGTCACAACTAACCCTTGACTTTGCAAAGGGTCCTTCACACCCTTGCTGCAACTCAAGAAGTTCCCCAACATACCCGTCTCCACTGGAGAGGAAGCACGAGAGTCCCGCCCTCATCCGGAGGAGCCCCGTTTGCGTCTCATAGCTCGAGCAGGGATATTTCCCCGCGTCGGGAAAGAATTCCCGGCGTTCCCGTCGCATCTCAAGAGGAGGCGCTCTCCACAGGAAAGGCGAGAGGAACTCCAGGGTCGTGCCACCATTCCCAGAGTCCCCCAGATGTCTCAGTCCATTCCAGGGAAACCTGTTTTCCCTGCACTGCCTCGACTTTCAAGCCGAGGATCGACTCACACCACGTGGCACGTGGGACAGCCCTGTGGGAAAGCTTCGAGGGAAAGCCTCGTGGGAAAGCCTCGAGGGAAAGTTGCAGATCCCTTGATCCACGCGAAGGGAAGCATGACACTGCTGCTACATCTCGGGAGGAAAGCGCACGTACATGCCCCCACTCGAGACGAGGACTGACTCCCCTGGGGCGACTCCAGACGTACCCAAGATCCATGTCAGCACTGGAGAGGAATCCTCAGGTTCCGGCACCTACTCCACACAAGGTCTTAGGCCCCGGCATCGACGGAGAGGAATTCGAGAGGCCCCAAGCAACTCGCAAGGGACTGGCCTTTCCTGAGGCCACCAGAGCGGGTCCCTGAGGTCCCCGTCGTAAGTCGAGAGCACCTGCCGCAACTCGAGAAAATCCAGGAGGTTCTCCCCTCCAGGCGAGATGAGGCCCATTTCCGCTGAGGCGTCTGGAGGCTAATCAAACCTAACCTATGGAACTTCCAAAGGGTCCTTCACACCCTGCTGCAACTCAAGAAATTCCCCGACATACCCGTCTCCACTCGAGAGGAAGCAGGAAAGTCCCGCCACATCCAGAGGAGCCACGTTTCCTCCTCATTGCTCGAGAGGTTTGATCCTTTCCCTGCGTCGTCGAGAAAGAATTCGCGGCATTCCGTCCCACATCAAGAGGAGGGCGCTCTCCAGAGGAAAAACGAGAGGAACTCCAGAGTCGTGCCCTCATTCCCAGAGTCCCCCAGATGTCTCAGTCCATTCCAGGGAAAACCTGTATTCCTGCACTGCCTCGACTTTCAAGCCGAGGATCACTCACACCACAGTGGCACGTGGGACAGCCCTGTGGGAAAGCCTCGTGGGAAAGCCTCTTTGCGAAAGCCTCGAGGGAAAGCCACAGATCAGTTGATACACGCGAAGGAAGCGTGACACTGCTGCTACAGCTCGGGAGGAAAGCGCACGTGTATGCCCCCACTCGAGTAGAGGACTGACTGCCCTGGGGAGACTCCAGAAGTACCCCAAGATCCATGTCAGCACTGGAGAGGAATCCTCAGGTTCCGGCACCGACTCCACACAAGATCTTAGGCCCTGGCATCGACGGGAGAGGATCCCGAGAGGCCCCGAGCAACTCGCATGGGGACTGGCCTTTCCTGAGGCCACCAGAGCGGGTCCCTGAGGTCCCGTCGTAGTTGAGAGCACCTGCCGCAACTCTAGAAAATACAGGAGGTTCTCCCCTACAGGCGAGATGAGGCCCATTTCCGCTGAGGCGTCTCGAGGCTAATCACATCTAACATCTGGAACTTCCAAAGGGTCTTCACACCCTTGCTGCAACTCAAGAAGTTCCCCGACATAACCCGTCTCCACTCGATGGAAGCACGAGAGTTCCGCCATATCCAGAGGAGCCCCGTTTCCAGCCTCCCTAGCTCGAGAGGAGGGATCCTTTCCCTGCGTGGTCGGGAAAGAATTCCCGGCATTTACCGTCGTATCTCAAGAGGAGGCGCTCTGCACAGGAAAGGCCAGAGAAACTCCAGGGTCGTGCCACCATTCCCAGAGTCCCCAGATGTCTCAGTCCATTCCAGGGAAACCTGTTTTCCCCTGCACTGCCTCGACTTTCAAGCCGAGGATCGACTCACAAACGGTGGCACGTGGGACAGCTCTTGTGGAAAGCCTCGTGGGAAAGCATCGAGGGAAGCCACAGATCCCTTGATCCACAGCGAAGAGAAGCATGACACTGCTGCTACAGATCGGGAGGAAATCGCACGTGCATGGCCCCACTCGAGATGAGGACTGACTCCCCTGGGGAGACTCCAGAAGTACCCAAGATCCATGTCAGCACTGGCGAGGAATGCTCAGTTTCCAGCACGGACTCCACACAAGGTCTAGACCCCGGAATCTACGGGAGAGGAATCCCGAGAGGCCCAGAGCAATTCCCATGGGACTGGCCTTTCCTGAGGGCACCAGGGTGGGTCCTGAGGTCTCCATCGTAAGTCGAGAGCACCTGCCGCAACTCGAGAAAATCCAGGAGGTTCCCAATCCAGGCGAGATGAGGCCCATTTCCGCTGAGGCAACAAGGGGGTAATCACACTTAAACTCTGGAACTTCCAAAGGGTCCTTCAACCCTTGCTGCAACTCAAGAAGTTCCCTGACATACCCGTCTCCTACTCAAGAGGATCCCAAGGGTCCCGCCCATATCCAGAGTGGCCCCGTTTCCGCCTGCTAGCTCGAGAGGAGGGATCCTTTCCCTGCGTGGTCGGGAAAGTATTCCTAGCGTTCCCGTCTCATCTCAAGCATAGGCGCTCTCCACAGGAAAGGCGAGAGGAACTCCAGTATCACGCCCCATTCCCAGAGTCCCCTGGATGTCTCAGTCCATTCCAGGGAAACCTTTTTTCCCTGCACTGCCTCGACTTTCAAGCTGAGGATCGACTCACACCACGGTGGCATGTGGAACAGCCCTGTGGGAAAGCCTCGTGGGAAAGTCTCCTGAGAAAGCCTCGAGGGAAAGCCACAGATCCCATGATCCACGCGAAGGGAAGCGTGACACTGCTGCTACAGCTCGGGAGGAAAACCCACGTGCATATCCCCACTCGCGAAGAGGAATGACTCCCCTGGGAGACTCCAGAGGTACCCAAGATCCATGTCAGCACTGGAGAGGAATCCTCAGGATCCGGCACAGACTCCACACAAGGTCCCAGGGCCTGGCATCGACGGGAGAGGAATCCCGAGAGGCCCCCGTGCAACTGCATGGGGACTGGCCTTTCCTGAGGCCACCAGAGCGGGTCCCTGAGGTCCCAGTCGTAAGTCGAGAGCACCTGCCGCAACTCGAGAAAATCCAGGAGGTTCTCCCTCCAGGCGAGATGAGGCCCATTTCTGCTGAGGCGTCTCGAGGCTAATCACACCTAACCTCTCGAACATCCAAAGGGTCCTTCACACCCTTGCTGCAACTCAAGAAGTTCCCCGACATACCCGTCTCCATTCGAGAGGAAAGCACGAGAGTCCCGCCCAAATCTAGAGCAGCCCCGTTTCCGGCCTCATACCTCGAGCGGAGGGATCCTTTCCCTGCGTGGTCGGGAAAGAATTCCCGGCGTTCCCGTCGCATCTCAAGAGGAGGCGCTCTCCACCGGAAAGGCGAGAGGAACTCCAGGATCTTGCCACCATTCCCAGAGTCCCCAGATGTCTCAGTCCATTCCAGAGAAACCTGTTTTCCCTGCACTGTGTCGACTTTCAAGCCGAGGATCGACTCACACCACGGTGGCACGTGGGACAGCCCTGTGGAAAGCCTCGTGGAAAAGCCTCTTGGGAAAGCGTCGAGGGAAAGCCACAGATCCGTTGATCCACGCGAAGGGAAGCGTGACACTGCTGCTACAGCTCGGGGAGGAAAGCCCACGTGCATGCCCCCACTCGAGTAGAGGACTGACTGCCCTGGGAGACTCAGAAGTACCCCAAAATCTATGTCAGCACTGGAGAGGAATCCTCAGGTTACAGCACCGACTCCCCAGGAGAACTTATGCTCCGGCATCAACGGGAGAGGAATCCCGAGAGGCCCCAAGCTACTCACATGGGGACTGGCCTTTCCTGAGCCACCACAGCGGATCCCTGAGGTCCCCGTCGTAAGTCGAGAGCACCTGCCGCAACTCGAGAAAATCCAGGAGGTTCTCCCTCCAGGTGAGCTGAGTCCCATTTCCGCTGAGGTATCTCGAGGCTAATCACACCTACCTGTGGAACTT
>NW_017205373.1:0-5305 GCF_001704415.2 Capra hircus
GCTTACCTCCCGAGCTGTAGCAGCAGTGTCATGCTTCCCTTCGCGTGAATCAGGGAAGTGGCAGGGCGAGGCTTTCCCACCAGGCTCCCACCGAGGCTTTACCACAGCGCTATCCACGTGCCACCATGGTGTGAGTCGATCCTCGGCTTGAAATTTGAGGCAGTGCCGGGAAAACAGGCTTCCCCTGGAATGGCCTGAGACATCTGGGCGACTCTGGGAATGGTGGAAGGACCCTGGAGTTCCTGACGCCTTTCCTGTGGAAAGCCTACCCTCTTGAGATGCGACGGGAACGCCGGGAATTCTTTCCCGACCATGCAGGGAAAGGATCCCTCCTCTCGTGCTATGAGGCGGAAACGGGGCTCCTCTGGATGTGGGCGGGACTCTCGTGCTTCCTCTCGAGTGGAGACGGGTATGTCGGGGAACTTCTTGAGTTGCAGCAAGGATGTGAAGGACGTTTTCGAAGTTCCAGAGGTTAGGTGTGATTAGCCTGGGGACGCCTCAGAGGAAACGGGCCTCATCTCGCCTGGAGGGGAGAACCTCCTGGATTTTATCGAGTTGCGGCAGTTGCTCTCGACTTATGACGGGGACCTCAGGGACCCGCTCTGATGGCCTCAGGAAAGGCCAGTACCCATGCTAGTTGCTCGGGGCCTCTCGGGATTCTTCTCCCGTCGATGCAGGGGCCTAAAACCTTGTTTGGAGTCGGTGCCGGAACGTGAGGATTCCTCGCCAGTGCTGATGTGGATCTTGGGGTACTTCTGGAGTCTCTCCAGGGTAGTCAGTCCTCGTATCGAGTGGGGGCATGCACGTGCGCTTTCCTTCCGAGATGTAGCAGCAGTGCCACACTTCCGTTCGCGGTGAATCAAAGCAACTGTGGCTTCCCTCGAGGCTTTCCCACGAGGCTTTCTCTCGAGGCTTTCCCACGAGGCTTTCCCACAGGGCTGTCCCACGTGCCACAGTGGTGTGAGTCGATCCTCGGCTTGAAAGTAGAGGCAGTGCAGGGAAAACAGGTTTCCCTGGAATGGACTGGGACATCTGGGGGACTTAGGGAATGGTGGCACGTCCCTGGAGTTCCTCTCGCCTTTCCTGTGGAGATCGCCTCCTCTTGAGATGCACCGGAAACACTGGGAACTCTTTCCCGATCACTGATGGAAAGGATCCCTCCTCTCGAGCTAGGAGGCGGAAACGGGGCTCCGCTGAATTTGGGGCGGGACTCTCGTGCTTCCTCTCGAGTGGAGACGGGTATGTTGGGGATCTTCTTGAGTTGCAGCAAGGGTGTGAAGGACCCTTTGTAAGTTCCAGAGGTTAGGTGTGATTAGCCTTGAGACACCTCAGCGGAAATGGTCCTTATCTCGCCTGGAAGGGAGAACCTCCTGGATTTTCTCGAGTTGTGGCAGGTGCTCTCGACTAACGACGGGGACCTCAGGGACCCGCTCTGGTGGCCTCAGGAAAGACCAGTCCCCATGCAAGTTGCTCGGGGGCCTCTCGGGATTCCTCTCCCTTCGATGCCAGGCCCTAAGACCTTGTTTGGAGTCGGTGCCGGAACCTGAGGATTCCTCTCCAGTGCTGACATGGATCCTGGGGTACTTCTGGAGTCTCCCCAGGGGAGTCACTCGTCGTCTCGAGTGCGGGTATGCACGTGCGCTTACCTCCCGAGCTGTAACAGCAGTGTCACGCTTCCCGTCGCGTGGATCAAGGGATCTGTGGCTTTCCCTCGAGGCTTTCCCACGAGGCCTTCCCACAGGGCTGTCCCACGTGCCACCGAGGTGTGAGTCGATCCTCGGCTTGAAAGTCGAGGCAGTGCAGGGAAAACAGGTTTCCCTGGAATGGACTGACACATCTGGGGGACTCTGGGAATGTGGCACAACCCGGGAGTTCCTCTCGCCTTTCCTGTGGAGAGCGCCTCCACTTGAGGTGTGACGGGAACGCCGGGAATTCTTTCCCGACCACGCAGGGAAAGGATCCCTCCTCTCGAGTTAGGAGGCGGAAACGGGGCTCCTCTGGATGTGGGCGGGACTCTCGTGCTTCCTCTCGAGTGTAGTCGGGTATGTCGGGGAACTTCTTGAGTTGCAGCAAGGGTGTGAAGGACCCTTTGGAAGTTCCAGAGTTTAGGTGTGATTAGCCTCGAGACGCCTCAGCGGAAATGGGCCTCATCTCGCCTGGAGGGGAGAACCTCCTGGATTTTCTCGAGTTGCGGCAGGTGCTCTCGACTTACGACGGGGACCTCAGGGACCCGCTCTGGTGGCCTCAGGCAAGGCCAGTCCCCATGCGAGTTGCTCGGGGGCCTCTCGGGATTCCTCTCCAGTGGATGCCGGGGCCTAAGATCTTGTGTGGAGTAGGTGCCGGAACCTGAGCATTCCTCTCAAGTGCTGAGATGGATCTTGGGGTACTTCTGGAGTCTCCCCAGGGGAGTCAGTCGTCGTCTCGAGTGGGGGAATGCACGTGCGCTTTCCTCCCGAGCGAAGCAGCAGTGTCACGCTTCCCTTTGCGTGGATCAAGGGATCAGGGGCTTTCCCTCGAGGCTTTCCCACAGGGCTTTCCCACGAGGCTTCCCCACAGGGCTGTCCCACGTGCCACCGTGGTGTGAGTCGATCCTCCCTTGAAAGTCGAGGCAGTGCAGGGAAAACAGGTTTCCCTGCAATGGCCTGAGAAATCAGGGGGACTCTGGGAATGGGGCCTGATCCTGGAGTTCCTCTCGTCTTTCCTGTGGAGAGCGGCCTTCCTCTTGAGACTGCGACAGGAATGCAGGAATTCTTTCCCGACCACGCAGGGAAAGGATCCCTCCTCTCGAGCTAGCAGTCGGAAACGGGGCCACTCTCCACAGGAAAGACGAGAGGAACTCCAGGATCAGGCCCCATTCCCAGAGTCCCCCTGATTTCTCAGGCCATTGCAGGGAAACCTGTTTTCCCTGCACTGCCTCGACTTTCAAGGGAGGATCGACTCACACCACGGTGGCACGTGGGACAGCCCTGTGGGGAAGCCTCGTGGGAAAGCCCTGTGGGAAAGCCTCGAGGGAAAGCCCCTGATCCCTTGATCCACGCAAAGGGAAGCGTGACACTGCTGCTTCGCTCGGGAGGAAAGCGCACGTGCATTCCCCCACTCGAGACGACGACTGACTCCCCTGGGGAGACTCCAGAAGTACCCCAAGATCCATCTCAGCACTTGAGAGGAATGCTCAGGTTCCGGCACCTACTCCACACAAGATCTTAGGCCCCGGCATCCACTGGAGAGGAATCCCGAGAGGCCCCCGAGCAACTCGCATGGGGACTGGCCTTGCCTGAGGCCACCAGAGCGGGTCCCTGAGGTCCCCGTCGTAAGTCGAGAGCACCTGCCGCAACTCGAGAAAATCCAGGAGGTTCTCCCCTCCAGGCGAGATGAGGCCCATTTCCGCTGAGGCGTCTCGAGGCTAATCACACCTAAACTCTGGAACTTCCAAAGGTCCTTCACACCCTTGCTGCAACTCAAGAAGTTCCCCGACATACCCGACTACACTCGAGAGGAAGCACGAGAGTCCCGCCCACATCCAGAGGAGCCCCGTTTCCGCCTCCTAACTCGAGAGGAGGGATCCTTTCCCTGCGTGGTCGGGAAAGAATTCCCGGCGTTCCCGTCACACCTCAAGTGGAGGCGCTCTCCACAGGAAAGGCGAGAGGAACTCCCGGGTTGTGCCACATTCCCAGAGTCCCCCAGATGTGTCAGTCCATTCCAGGGAAACCTGTTTTCCCTGCACTGCCTCGACTTTCAAGCCGAGGATCGACTCACACCTCGGTGGCACGTGGGACAGCCCTGTGGGAAGGCCTCGTGGGAAAGCCTCGAGGGAAAGCCACAGATCCCTTGATCCACGCGACGGGAAGCGTGACACTGCTGTTACAGCTCGGGAGGTAAGCGCACGTGCATACCCGCACTCGAGACGACGAGTGACTCCCCTGGGGAGACTCCAGAAGTACCCCAGGATCCATGTCAGCACTGGAGAGGAATCCTCAGGTTCCGGCACCGACTCCAAACAAGGTCTTAGGGCCTGGCATCGAAGGGAGAGGAATCCCGAGAGGCCCCCGAGCAACTTGCATGGGGACTGGCCTTTCCTGAGGCCACCAGAGCGGGTCCCTGAGTCCCCGTCGTTAGTCGAGAGCACCTGCCACAACTCGAGAAAATCCAGGAGGTTCTCCCTTCCAGGCGAGATAAGGACCATTTCCGCTGAGGTGTCTCAAGGCTAATCACACCTAACCTCTGGAACTTACAAAGGGTCCTTCACACCCTTGCTGCAACTCAAGAAGATCCCCAACATACCCGTCTCCACTCGAGAGGAAGCACGAGAGTCCCGCCCAAATTCAGAGGAGCCCCGTTTCCGCCTCCTAGCTCGAGAGGAGGGATCCTTTCCATCAGTGATCGGGAAAGAGTTCCCAGTGTTTCCGGTGGCATCTCAAGAGGAGGCGATCTCCACAGGAAAGGCGAGAGGAACTCCAGGGACGTGCCACCATTCCCTAAGTCCCCCAGATGTCCCAGTCCATTCCAGGGAAACCTGTTTTCCCTGCACTGCCTCTACTTTCAAGCCGAGGATCGACTCACACCACTGTGGCACGTGGGACAGCCCTGTGGGAAAGCCTCGTGGGAAAGCCTCGAGAGAAAGCCTCGTGGGAAAGCCTCGAGGGAAGCCACAGTTGCTTTGATTCACGCGAACGGAAGTGTGGCACTGCTGCTACATCTCGGAAGGAAAGCGCACGTGCATGCCCCCACTCGATACGAGGACTGACTACCCTGGAGAGACTCCAGAAGTACCCCAAGATCCACATCAGCACTGGCGAGGAATCCTCACGTTCCGGCACCAACTCCAAACAAGGTTTTAGGCCCCTGCATCGACGGGAGAAGAATCCCGAGAGGCCCCGAGCAACTAGCATGGGTACTGGCCTTTCCTGAGGCCATCAGAGCGGGTCCCTGAGGTCCCCGTCATAAGTCGAGAGCAACTGCCGCAACTCGATAAAATCCAGGAGGTTCTCCCCTCCAGGCGAGATGAGGCCCGTTTCCTCTGAGGCGTCCCCAGGCTAATCACACCTAACCTCTGGAACTTCGAAAACGTCCTTCACATCCTTGCTGCAACTCAAGAAGTTCCCGACATACCGTCTCCACTCGAGAGGAAGCACGAGAGTCCGCCCACATCCAGAGGAGCCCGTTTCCGCCTCATAGCACGAGAGGAGGGATCCTTTCCCTGCATGGTCGGGAAAGAATTCCCGCGTTCCGTCGCATCTCAAGAGGGTAGGCTTTCCACAGGAAAGGCGTCAGGAACTCCAGGGTCCTTCCACCATTCAGAGTCGCC